>NC_090320.1:182409063-182709872 GCF_040869045.1 Eurosta solidaginis
TTTGAGTGGTGACTTGAACTCATTGAGTACTCTTACCGAGTTACGTTCATGTTGTTTTGTTATAGCCAGGATTTTTCCTACAAGTACGTTCGGTGTTGATTTGTTTGCTGCTTCGACAACCCACAATTTGTCCCACAATCTCCATCAACCTTTGCCCAGATGACTGCTTCTGATTTTGGTGGTATTTGCTGACTCTCTTCCACCAGTACTCGTTTACTGTTGTAGTCTTTCTCGTAGCCGAAATTAAGTGGCACATCCATGTTCTTATTTCGCATCTTCTTGCTTTGCATGTCGATCTTGATGCCTTGGTCGATTAAGAAGTCCACGCCAATTATGATTATGAGATGCGCCCGTATCTACAGTCAGTAAACGTTCCTTTCCATCCACCTGTTCTCCGGCAGTAAGATTGCTTGACCTTCTTCCAATTTGCGAGATAGAGACTATGGGGCATTCAATTGCGGGAGCCAGCCGTCGCCCCTTGCGGCTGACTCGGTTTAGTCTAACGATTGAGTGGACTTGGAAATTTGCTCATCTCCTTCAGCTCTACGTTTACGGCCACGCATATTGTTGGAACCATTAGGACCGGTGCAGTGTGACCTGGGTTGCCCCTCTTGAAACATTTCATAACTCCGGAATTTTTCTGTTGTAATCCCTTCAGTGTTTCCAAAATTGTATCTTCCCAATCTGGTCTTTCTACTTCCACACGATGGGCTTTGTATGATGGCTTACTCAAACGTGAGTCAGTACATGTGATACCGTTTCAGCAAATGTTTGTTTTGGATTCGCATATGTAGCTCGTTTCGTTTCGAATTTTAACCCTCTCGGTGTATTCCACGGGTGCGTCTGCACTTGCGAGATGTGCCAATCTTTCAACATCCGACGAAAACTCCTGCAAAGTCTCATTCGCTTTTTGGTAACGGTTTTGCAACTCTATTTGGTATATCTGTTGTCTATGCTCGCTTCCATAACGTCTCTCGACAGCGGCCATCAATGCTTCATAACTGTTTCGTTCGTACTCTGGAATAGGCTGTAAGATTTCAGCTGCAGGACCTTTCAATGCGACGAACAGTGCAGCAACTTTATCTTCCGCATTCCCGTTGTTCACTATTGACGTCTTTTCAAATTGAAGCTTGATTACCTGGAAAGGAACAGAGCCGTCAAAAGATGGAGTTTTTACCCGCGGATTGCTCGCTGGAACAGCTGGGCGATTTAGTTGTAACTGCTCCATACGACCTTTTAACCCTTCTATCTCGGCATAAATTTTGTCCTCGAGTTGTAAAATTTTTGCATCCTGTTCTTCCAGTTTCGCAAAGAGCTGCGATGATACCTGCTCCGAAATTTGTGTCGACATTTCAGATATACGTGTCTATTGCGCTTCCAGTTGAGATGTCATATATGTCTTCTGTTCTTCCAATTGTGCTTCAATCTTCGATGTTATGCGTGTCTCCTGCGATTCCATCTTGGATGTTATACGTGTCTCCTGTGATTCCATCTTGGATGTTATACGGTTCTCCTGGGATTCCAGCTGCGATGACATGTTTGTGGATATTTGTGATGACATTTCGGACATTTGTGCCGGTATTGCAGCCAATATCATGTTCAAGTCTGTATTCCCCATTGTCTGCGGATTTTCATTTTTCTCTTCCATTTTTTTTCGACTCTTCCACATCAGGATGAAAAGTGTGTTCATCAACTGCGATTCCTTCAGATTCCCGTAGACGTGATTGTAGCTCGGATTTGTTGCCAGTTGTATTCAATCCGCGAGCTTCCAACTCCTTTTTCAGCTGCTGGATTTTTAATTCACTTAACTTCGCCATCTCCTTGTTGTATTCAAAACCTTTATTCAACAATTCCTCTTCTGACACCAATTGTATTGAAATTAGAGAAATTCCGCTTATTTGAAACCTTCTGCTAACGTTCGAATCGCTAAACTGATGCCTAAACCACTCCAACTTTCTGTATTGCAAAATTGTCTCTATTAGACTACTTTGGGAGAGTACAATTCACAATCACGTACTTCATAAAAGCGTGTTTAAATCAAAACTGATTACTGGAGGAGCTTTCGCTGGTTTTATACTCTCAGTTTTCTCGTTCATTCATTTCTCCTAAGGTCTAGTCATTTCGAGAAACTGTATTCTAGAACAATTGTGTCCATTGCTTGGTTATTAGCTATATACATGTATACCTATGTGTAGTTTAGGTTTCTCTTATAGTATATGCGTGTGTATGGGTAACTACTTCTGCTGATTACTACATGTGTGTGCGTGAGTATATGTGTGTAAATGATGATTAATGTGTTTATGTAGCTTGCTTTAATGTTTTTGTTGTTGTGCATTTATTAAATAACAGCTTAGTGATGTTAAAATTCACAATACATATGAAAAGCTGATTATTTACAAGTGACGATTGGATGAATTGCCGTGAATTCATTGTTCGTGTCTTAAGACATGTTTGTTCATATTTTACTCACAGTTTTTGTGCTTTTTTCATACGGAATGAGAATACAAGGAGTAAAATGTAAGAAAAAATTAGTCCGGACGCGATCTGTAAATTCTGCCAAAATTCAACATACAGCACTTCTTGAAGTTTTATATAAAAATGAAGTGCGTTGAGTCAGTGGGGTCAACTACCCCGGTTTTGCGAAAGCAGTCGCCAACTGTCCCTCCCAACTCAGTGAAGGTCTTCTCTTTCCTCTGTTTACGAAATGCCGGAGCGTATTCGTTCATCCGCATAACATGACTTAGCTAGCGAAGCTTTCTGTTTTTATTCGCTGCACTGTCCTCATATCTGCGAAAAGCTCATATAGCTCATCATTATACCTCCTTCGATATTTGCCGTCTATATCACGGGTAGGACTATAAATCTTCCGGAGAACTTTTCTCTCGAATACTCCAAGAGCCATCTCATCTTCTCTCTACACCTTCCATGATTATGAGCCATACATAAGGACAGGTATGATGAGCGATTTGTAAAGCGTGATTTATGATCGTCGAGAGAGGACGTTACTTTTCAATTGCCTACTCAGTCCAAAGTAGGACTTGTTTTCAAAACTTAATCTGATTTCTAAGCGGACATAGTTTGTTGCTAATGCTGGCTCCCAAATACACGAAATCCTTCACAGTCTCGAATTTATATCCGTCAACAGTGACGTGGCTGCTAAGGCGCGAATGCGCAGAGTTTTTTTTAGATGACAGCAAGTACTTGTCTTATCCTCATTTACCGCAAGACCCACTTTATCTAATCCCGAGAAGTCGGATTGTTCAGGCCAACAATATAAATATCATCAGCATACGACAGTAAGAAAGTGCATGAAAGAGTCGGCTTGTCTGAAGCCTCGCTCTTCTTCCTTCTGATGCATCGTTCTTCCGGTCCTTCCCAATCCTTACGGAGCTGGTGGTGTTGCTCAACGTCAGTTGGCAGAGCCTATTAACTCTGCAGGGAACCTCTGTCCCTATTACGGTTTACAACTCAACTCTCTTTTAGTTGAAATTTTGAAATTTGGTTTTACAGATTACAACTCTACCTGTCAAAATATGCCTGTTGAAGTTGCCATACATACCTTACATTTGAATTACCCGTGGTTATTTGTTTTTACAAAATCACAACTCCTCGTTTATTTGATATACAACCGTATAATCCGAATTTCACGGTAGTTATTGTTTCATTGCGAAAGAAATGGTTTTGGCGGGAAAAATGTATCTATATAATAGCTGTGGTAAGCGCTAAACTTTATCTACACTTCTGAAATTGCTGCGCAGAAAATTAGTACTCCTAAATTTCAACTGAAATATGTGTCTATGTTTCACCTCTACTGTGTGTCCACGATTCACCGCAACCGATTCAGCTATAGGTTACACACTATGTCCAACAGAGGTGTGTGTCTCCTCTTTTCGGTACAACATGTTCTGTAGCTAGCTATTTAACCACTGCCGCTAGATACGTTTGGTTAGGTTAAAGTGGCTGCCCCCCAGAAATAACAGGTATGATAAGTGACTTGTAGAGAGAGAATTTTGTTTGTCGAGAGAGGACCTTGCTTTTCAATTGCCTAAAGAAGCACTTGGTGGCAAGAGTTATTCTCCGTTTGATTTCTAGGTCGACATTGTTTTTGCTTTTAATGCTGCTTCCCAAATATACGAAATCCTTCACAGTCTCGAGTTCTGATCCGCCAACAGTGACGTCTCTACAAAGGCCACGATGACAGCAAGTGCTTTGATTGTCCACATTTACTGTAAGACCCACTTTTTTGTTTTTTTATCTTATACCAACTCTTCGCGTACATGTTTGAACAGCCCGGCGGGTATCCCGTCATTACTTGGCACCTTCTGATTTTTTAGCCGTGATATTGCCATTCTCACTTCGCCATAGTTGGATGCCGGAGAGTGTTTTTCATCACCGGCGATCGGGGTATTGGGTTCGTCTTCCCCCACACTCTGTACATCAGTTACCAGGTCGCCATTATCGTTCCTACAGGAATCTGCCCGGTCTTGAAACCGTCTGTCATTAAAAGAGCATGAAATATGTATGGTCAACCGAAAGTAATAGTAATAATATTTTTTCGCGATAAATATCCGGGGAGATAAAGCCCACTGCTAGCCCGCTTTCAAAAAGGAAGAAAAAATATACTCCGAAAATTTAATTTTTACTCTGGCGCAGTCGTTTACTCAGGTGATAGTTTTAAATACTCCGAACTCAGGTAGCGAAATATGAGAGAAATGTAAAAAATCGAAAAATTTCAAAAGCGCTACGTCGTCAAACTTTTTTTCAAATTTGTTTACAAATACAACAATTCCGGAATGCGGGATCTTGGCTTATTTGTTTATCGTATTGTATAACTTTTTACTAAGTTTTTGTTTTAATAATTTGGTGAATTCGGTGATGCAAAATTCGTGTAGAGCTGGCATTGAAAGCGCTTGTTTTTCAAATAACTTTTGAACGATTAGAAAGAAATTAGATTCTTATAACTGGCAGTGATGCGCATCAGCTGATACCCCTTCCGCTCCTATAGGACCAATATTTGACATGAAAAATTAGCGACTTAGACAGTCTTAAATAAATAGAAAATATATGCTTTCCAAGGCAGCCGGTTCTATGGTTGCGTCCCTCCCACAAATTGTCTTCCTCCCATCAGATCCTTGCAGCGGGACTGCGCCATATTTTCTTGCTCTGATCTTGTTGACGTTTTCCAGGAAATGGCCATGTACATATCTATGTTCATTTAAACAAATTCATACTAAAAAATATTTTTCATAGGTTGAGCTTAGCCTTCGTCATTGCCGCATATGCTTTGATAATGGCAGTATATATGATCACTATACTTCTACGACAAATATATTTCGTTTCTCGAGGAATTACATTGTACGAATGTAATAAAGGCTTACGTGGTAATAATAAAACTCCAAGCAATTGGGGAAGTTTTATCTCTTAGGCGAATTTGAGATAATTATTCCCTTGAAGTTTTTCGCCTTTTTCATAAAATTATGCATGAATTGAGCTGATATTATACGCTTACTTAATTCAAGTAACACATTTTATCTAGTTAATTAAGTGCATATATCGCATTCTGTAAACTAATGGTAATAAAAATATACTCTTAATTAACAGAGTAAGTCTGGTAACTGTTTTTTACTTCCAAGTTTTCGACAGATATGAAGTTTACATAAGCACGTATCACTAAAAAAAAGTGGAAAATCTGCTCCCTTGGTTAGAATATTTATTTCATAGAGATGTTAAAAATTGAAACACATTTTTTTCAGCACCATGCAAAAACAGAATCCTAGATTTTAATAAGTTATATGTTGTTGTAAAGGTATTCACTCAGAGCACAACTTGTAGGAAGAAGTCGTTAGCCTATGTGGCCAAGTTCAGCTTTTATCGAGGGCTGCCAAAAACCGGAATTCTTTGTTCGAGCCATATATGAAAAATATTCAGAATAAAGCGCTACCCACATCAGCCGGTTCTATGTAGCAGTGACTTGGAATTTTTTTCCCGACCAAGAGCTGTAATTTTAAATTAATTTAATTTGTTGCGTACCTTGCACAAATTGTCATCCTCGGATCAGCTTCTTGCAGCTGGACTACTCCATATCCTCCTGCTCCGGGAAGTTATTGAACCCTGCCCCGGCCCATGGATGTGGTTCTGCTGCGTATGCCGGTAAAAGGATCTATCCCAGACGATCATATTCTTATTAGTGTGCGACGTGCAAAAAATGGCCGCATCGTTTGGGATGTTCTGAGCTAGAACCCAACGTTCGTCGACCCTGAAACTTCAACAAAACTATTGTGGCTCCTTGCTGTTCGCCTCCAATGACGTTACTCGGTTCACCGTCTAGCGTACCTCCACCGCCTTCTAGCAGCAACACTGTCCAGCAGGTCACATAAAATGTGCGCCAATCGGCGCACCCAGCTCACACGGCCTCTCCAACCCATCACTTTAGTCTACGGGACTAGAAGCCCACACCACGTCATCCGAATGCCAGCTAAGAATATTTATCATTCTAATGCAGCTCATGCCTTGGCCGCTACCACCTTCATCGATGCTTCGAGCTTAGAAATAGCAACCCTGTTTCCAACGTTGTGCCAAAACACAAGTACCAGCCCATCAACTCCACCAAAGCCTAAGTCCTTCAAGGCGTGTCCCCCATATCTAACCCCCAGAGTGACGATAGCTCCCCATTGAACTTCAAAATTATGCAAATCAGTTGTAACGGGCTATCCGGAAAGATCGTGAAGATAATGAATAAAAATATAGTCTGTACATCCACAACTCAAAAAACGAAGTTAACAGCCACGACAGCCAAAAAAAAGATCGCGTAAGGGGTAATGGTGAAGGCCTCGTTTTTATCATCCATCACTCCATGCAATACAGTCTACATCATCCGCAGGAGCAAAACCTTAGAAAGTCAAGGCATAATTATACGGTCAGGTGATGTTGATCTAGAAATTAATAACACACTGGGAAAAAAACTGTAGATCCAAAAATTTAATACGTATTTGCAAAAACTTTTATTGGTTAAAATGTAACCAAACAACTACACGAATTTGATGCAAGAATGAAGACTATTAATTTTTTAACAAAATTAGTTCTTAAGACAATAAAAGTGTATACCCTGTTGATTTAAATACTTTTCATTGAAGCTAACAGTGGAGGTCGTGAACCTGTTGAGTTAAATACTTGGCTTTTGAGATCCCAACAGCGAACAGCTTTGACGGAAAGAAGTTACGTATTTGATTCAAAATTGAATTTTGAAAATTGTTCGCAATAAGGCAAAATATTTCTGGCCTACTGTGAGACAAATTTTAACGTAAACTCAATTGATTAATATTCGGTTAAATGGCTTTTTATTTAAAAGTTTTGAATGTAAATATACATATGCATGCGAATTAACTAATATACGTTTATTTTGTAATCGGAAACTTAAAAATAATTATTACAAAAATTCATTATGTTCATATTTTGTTTCGATACGTTCAGCAGTAGATAATAAGGCGAATGGTTTATAGGATATGAAAAAAATTCAATGCTTTTGAAATAATAGCATTGACAAGTATCGGAAATTATATATGACCATATATGTAATACTCTTATATTGAATAGAAAAAGCTCGCAATGAGTTTTGAATTCGAAATCAAAAATAGACAACCTACAAAATTTTTGTGATTGTAGCAGAATAGATTGGGAAACAATTTTAAGGATTATTATTATGTTATTTAATTTCATGAAACAAATTTTCTTATTTTTCTCGAAACAATTCCGAAACAATTGGGAAATTCCGCTTATTTGAAATCTTCTGCTAACGTTCCAATGGCTAAACTGTCGAATAAATAACTCCAATATTCTGTATTGCAAAATGGTCTTTATTAGACTGCTTCGGGAGTTTAAATCAAAGTGATTAGTTATTACTCAGCTTGCGCTCTTTTTATACTCTCGGTTTCCTCGTTCACCCATTTCTCTTAAGGTCGAGTAATTTCGCGTATAGTTGTAGCTCATGCTTGGTTACCAGCTATATACATGTAAATTTGTAGTTTATAGCCATATGCGTGTGTATGTGTGAGTAACTACTTCGGCTGATGACTACATGTGTGTGTGTGTGTGATATCTCTTCGTCGCCTTCTGTGTATGTGTATAAATAATGATTGATGTGTTCATATACATAAGTGTAGCTTGCTTTATTTTTTTTGTTGTTGTACCTTTATTTACTAGCAGCTTAGTGATGCTAAAATTCGCCACACTGCCCTCCACCTAAGTCGGATCGTCTCGATCAGACAAGTTTTCTGATCTGAACGCGGCCAGCCTTTCCAAATGAACCACTTTCATTTTGTTTCGTGGATTGCCAATGGTTTGTATGCGGTAAACTACATCGTTGATCCGTTTTACAACTTTGTATGGGCCTTCCCGATTTCACTGCAATTTCGGGGACAACTTTTTTTCGTTGTGGGTTGTATAACAGCACCAAATCTCCTTCCCGAAAACCTTCCTAATTAATTGCTTTATCGTATCTGGCTTTCATTTTGTCACTCATAATCTTGGTTCGTTGTCTTACACGATCATGTATTTCTCTCATCTCTTCTTCTAAGACAGTGGATTTCTTGACATTTCTCTCCGCATCGGCATTTATCCCAAACTTCAAATCAGCTGACAGTCTAAGGTCATTGCCAAAAATTACCTTTGCGGTAATATAGAAATATTGTGTATATTTGGCCGGAATGGGGGCGTGGCACCGCCCGTTTAAAAAAAAAGTTTCTCAATTTTCTCTTACAATAAATCTTGGTAAAATATAGCTTATTATTCTAGTCTACGACGTTTTAAACATCTTTCTTTATAAAAGTGGGCGTGGTCCTTAACCGATGCCGTCCATTTTTACTAGACATATTTTCTGCTATAAAGAAAGTATGTATTCCTAGTTTTATTACGATCCATTAATTTTTTTCGAGTTACGGCTCCCGAAACATAGAAAATTGCTAAGTAAAAAAAGGAGCAGTGCCACGCCTATTTTAAACAATTTCAATATTTACTTATTTTCTATTATAATTCCATTTAGAGAAAGTAAAAAACCATTGATATTCAGCTCTTTTTCGCAAAAGTATACCTTATAATATTCGTCTACGACGGGCGTAATTCTTTACCGATCTCGTTCATTTTTTCTAAAAATATTTCCTGCTGTAAGGAAAATATATGTACCCAATCTTATTACGATCCGTTAATTTTCTCTTCAAGTTATGGCTCCCTAAACAGAATATTAAAAAAAAATAAATTTAAGGCGCGATAACCTCCGAAGAGATCTAAGGCCGAGCTTCTCTTCCAATTTGCGTCGTGCTCCTCTTGACTTTCCCTACAAATTGGCCGGACGGGACCTACATGTTTTATGCCGACTCCGAACGGCATCTGCAAGGCAGATGAGTTTTCACTGAGAGCTTTTCATGGCAGAAATACACTCGGAGCGCTTGCCAAACACTTCCAAGGGGCGACCCCGCTTAGAAACACTTTCTTCTAATTGAAAAACCTTATTTCTAAAATTTTGATGTTGCTTTGCCCGGGGTGTGAACCCAGGGCATACGGTGTGGTAGGCGGAGCACGCTACCATCACACCACGGTGGCCGCAGAATATTGCTTAGTCTTAAAAGCGGCGGTGCCACCCCCATTTTAAAAAATGTGAACTTTTTCCTATTTGTTGTTATAATTCCACTTGGGGAAAGAAATACCATTGATATAAAGCTCTTTTTGGCAAAGATATAGCTTACATTTTTCGTCCACGAACCTTTGGAAAATCTTTTATATAAAAGAGGGCGTGTCCCTTAACCGATTTCGTTAATTTTTATTCGAAGCATTACTTATAGTGAAGGCAACTTCTATGCCGAATTTTGTTATGATATGTTTAACGGGATTTGATTTATGATTAATAATATTTGTAAAATTGATTTTATTACAAGTGGGCGGGGCTACGCCCATTTTAAAATTTTTATCAAGAGTGTCAATATCAGTCCACACATCACATTTCAACAGTCTAGGTACATATATTATTTACTTGATAATAATGTTTTTTGTGTTTTCAAAAATGTTATATGTATAAAAAGTGGCTGTGGTTATCAGATTTATTTTTTCTATAAAAATGCAGATTTTTCGTCTCCTTCCACTGGCACCACTGGTGACGACATATTTTGCGTCAGTTAGCTTTCTACTGGTTTCGTTTATGAACGTTTCATTTAGTTAAAATGTCATTGTGTCTTTGTCAATGAATACTTATTTTTTATTAAGTTTTGTAATAAAATTTAAACTGTATACTTTTTAGAGGTTTTCCTGTCAATTTTAGATTAATTTAAATTTTTTGAGTTAGGCTCTTTTGACCATTAATTGTGAAGTGCAAATAAAATAATTTATTCCACTTTTCCAACCCAACGTTTCGCTAGACTTCCTAGCATCATCAGGGGTGATCTATTTATTTAAAATACAACAAAAAATAAACAACCGTGAAAAACAATAATAAGCCTTATATAAGACACTTATTAACAAATTTACGTGTAACAACATTAAAAACAAGAAGAAACAACACTTACACAATATGTTTAGTTAGGATCTAAAAATTAAAAAATAGTACCATCATTAATACCTTGTTTATTAAATTTTTCGCCGTATTTATTTTATATTTCATTGGTTGGCAAGAATGAAAATTTATAAGACGACCAGATGCTAGGGGCTTTGTGAACCAATCAAAGGACAGACTTCCAATATTTTTGTTTTTGAATATTCTGACGTCCAGATAAGGGATGTAATCATTCTCCATCTCAGTAGTGAATTTTATTTTGTTGTGATAACTATTTAAGTTTTCTTGTATTAATTCAACGTCTTTACGTTTTATTATTGCGAGGATATCGTCAACATATTTTACTATAAATTTTACTTCGATATTATGTTTTTGTTTTAGTACATTTAGCGTGTTGTCTAAAATATCGTCTAAAATGATACCTCGTTGTTATAGATAAAATAGTTGTTGTCGAGTAGACAAAATTTTAAAATTTCATGGAATTTGCATCTGGGTATATTAGTCATGGATTTTATATTATCCCATTTATCCATTATTATTTTTATAGCTAGATTAGTGGGAAAGAAAACTTAAATAGTTATCACAACAAAATAAAATTCACTACTGAGATGGAGAATGATTACAGCATCACTTATCTGGATGTCAGAATATTCAAAAACAAAAATAATGGAAGTCTGTCCTTTGATTGGTTCACAAAGCCCCTAGCATCTGGTCGTCTTATAAATTTTCATTCTTGCCAACCAATGAAATATAAAATAAATACGGCGAAAAATTTAATAAACACTGTATACGTTTTACTTGCATTATTAGTTAATAAACGAAAGTATGTTTGGCTTTTTACCTACACCAATATAGGCCAAAAACATCGGAAGGTAATTTCAAAACCGACCACATCCATTTAGTTTAGTTTCAAATCCGGCTAACTCCATAGCTTGGTTCCAAAACTAGCCATCCACAATTTATTTGAATAATTTTTAGGTGTATTAAACGAAACCGATTGTTTTGTATTAGTAATACATATGTATTTATATTATCATCACAAACATAAAAATAATAAACACAAATAGTTTTAGTCATTGGTTCCGGTTTTGAAAATAGACGATTCAATTAGTAAACGAGGTGCGTTTGCATAGCAATTTGTATTCCAAAGGTCATCTATATATATAAAAATCTAATTCTGTGTGTATTACCTATGGAAACGCATTTCCCACACTTCAATCATCACCAAATTTTGACTATAGGTTCCTTCGGCCAACGGGAAGGTTTTAGGCTAACAATAATTTGGATATATAAAAGGGGCGTGGCACCTCCCATACAAATGAAATCTTTGGTACTGCATAACTCCGAAGGTATACATACCAGAACATTGAAATTCAGTACGGAGTTATATGAGGTCAATCCCTAACACCACCAAGAAAATGTGGAATTGGGAAAAAGGGGGCGTGGTACCTCCCATACAAATGGAATATATCATACTGCATATCTCTGGATGTAGTAAGGGTAGGATAATGAAAATAGGTAAGGAGCTATATGACGTTAAGTCCTAATACCTCCAGTAAAATGTGGAATTGGGAAAAAGGGGCGTGGCACCTTCCCTACAAATGGGATTTTTCAGAACTATGGCTGCCGTACAAACTTAGGTTATTTTAACACCTAAAGTTTCACTGCATTGTTGAGTTTGGCTGTTATTCCTTTTGGACCTATAGTAATCTGTCGCCGTTAAAAAATTTGATAGCTTCAGTCTATCTACATCTTCTATAAAAATCAAATTCTGTGTGTGTGTGTCCCTATGCAAACGTATTTCCCACACTTCAAACATCACCAAGTTTCGGCTACAGGTTCCTTCGATCAAGACGAAGGTTTTTCATATTTCAGAATAAAGAATTTTAAATTTTAGTTTTCTTAGCTCCCAAAAATGATCATGTTAACAAAATCAATGATCGCATTCAAAACCGAATTCCTGGTGAAGTGGTGAAATATAAATCGATCGACACAGTTACAGATGAAGATCAAATTGTGAATTATCAAATTGAATTTCTAAACTCTTTAGAACCACCTGGAATGCCTGCGCATATATTAACTTTGAAAATTGGGTCACCAATCATGCTTCTTCGGAATTTAAACCCACCTTTTGCGTTAAGAAATTAATGCCGGATGTAATCGATGCAGCAACCATCAGCGGTAAAAACGAAGGTGAAGATGTGCTCATTCCACGGATTCCAATGATTCCTACAGTTTTGCCATTCAATTTTAAGCTCTTACAGTTTCCTGCACGCCTTGCTTTTGCAATTACAATAAACAAAGCACAAGGAAAATCGCTTACTGTTGCAGGATTAAATTTAGAGAGTCCGTGTTTTCCCATGGCCAGCTATATGTTGCTTGCTCTAGACTTGGAACGCCAAAAAATTTACTTATCTTTGCACCGAACGAACAAACCAAAAATATTGTAACGAATTTGCTGCAAATCCTCTTATTTGCCCCTTTGCTAAGTTCGAATAACTAAACTGTTGAATAAATAACTCCAATATTGAAGAATGGAAAAATGGCCTTTATTAAAGTACTTCACAATCACACGTATTCTTTGCTACTCGCTGGCTTAATAACCAAACTGATTGATAACTCAAATGAAACTCTACTATTGGCCGCCAGATCGCGTGCTTAATCAAACTGATTGATAGCTCAACTCAAACTGAATTACTTCTTACTCGCCTGCCCCGCTTTTATAGTTTACGCTGCATACTTCTAGGCTCTTCGATTTCCAGAACTTACTAGTTATTTTCGGCTACAAAATCGCCAGCCACAACTACGTGCACAAATTATTGCTCTCTCTTGTGACAACTCAGATAAGATATATGCATGTGTTTGTGCATTGCCGCTCCGCTGCTCGTATACGTACATATGTGTAGACGCAATTATTTATTCGTTTATATAGATACATAATGACTGAATTATTGATGTGAATGTTTGTAGTTTACAGTCTCTCGCGCATACATAGGCGTATAAGTAAATGCATCTGTGTGTGACTTATTTCGACTGCCTTATATATTTGTATACATGATTTGATTATTGACGTAAATACTGCTTATCGTGGCCTTAGCATCGCCTTAGTGATGGGATAACTTAGTGATGCTAATATCCGTGACACTGCCCTCCACCTAAGTCTGATCGTCCCGGTCAGACAAATCTCTCGATCTAAAAGTTGCCAGCCTTTCCAAATGGACCACTTTCATTTTGGTTCGTGGTTTACCGATGGTTTGTATGCGGTACACTACATCGGTGATCCGTTTTACAACTTTGTATGGGCCTTCCCAATTACACTGCAATTTCGGGGACAAACCTTTTTTACGTTGTGGGTTGTATAACAGCACCAAATCTCCTTCCTGAAAACCTTCTGAATTAATAGCTTTATCATATCTGGCTTTCATCTTGTCACTCATAATCTTTGTTCGTTGCCTTATCTGATCATGTATTTCTCTTAGCTCTTCTTCCAAATCACTAATGGATTTCCTGACATTTCTCTCCGCATTGGCATCTATCCCAAACTTCAAATCAGCTGGCAGTCTAAGGTCATTGCCAAAAATTACTTTTGCAGGGGTTTGGCCCGTTGTCTCATGCACTGCTGATCGGTAAGCCATCAAGAATAATGGTATGCGGGTATCCCATTCTTTATGGTACTTGTCTACTACTTTCCTTAAGTGCTCCTCCAATGTTCTATTGAATCGTTCTACCATACCATCGGATTGAGGATGCAATGCAGTTGTCCGTGTTTTTCGAATGCCCAATGACTTACACATTTCCTGGAACACAGCTGATTCGAAATTCCTGCCTTGGTCAGAATGTAACTCCATTGGTACACCATACCTTGCAACCCATTCGTTTTTAACCACTTCTGCTACTGCTTCTGCTTCTTGGTTTGGGATTGGGTATACCTCTGTCCATTTACTGAAATAATCCATAACCACCAGTACGTATTTATTTCCGCGGTTGCTAGTAGGAAATGGACCTGCGACATCCATGGCGATCCTTTCAAATGGCGCACCTGAGTTATATTGCTTCATCTGGCCATGACTTCGTGTTCTGGGCCCTTTCGCTCTGCTGCAAACCTCGCAGTTCGCAATCCACTCAGTGACAGACTGACGGCAACCAACCCAATAGAATCTCTGTTTAATCTTCTCGAGCGTCTTCGTGATTCCAAGATGACCTCCGCTTGGACCATTATGCAGCTCGCTGAGCACGTCAGGAATCCTCTTTCTGGGAACAACTATCAGTTTATTCTTGTATTTACCATCCTCACTCTCCCATACTCGATGAAGGCGACCGGATATCAATTCTAAACTGTTCCACTGTGCCCAATATGACTTCGCAATGGGACTCTCTGCTGACATCTCTTCTCTGTTTGGTCTTTCATTTCGTTCGAGCCCTTGCATAACACGTGACATTTCTGCATCTTCTAGCTGGCACTTTCTTAGCTGTTCCTTGTCCCATTCATCTGTACATGTTATATTCATTAGCCGGACATTTATAATGTCTTCTTTAGCCTCGGCTTTTGAACAGTGCTTACATTCCAAACTGCATGGTCTTCGTGACATTGCATCAGCATTTCCATGGGTACTACCTTTTCGATGCTCAATGGAAAAGTCGTACCTTTGTAGTCGCTCGATCCACCGTGCCAATTGTCCTTCCGGATTACGGAACTGCAGAAGCCATTTCAACGCTGCGTGATCTGTCCTGGCACGGAATCGTTGGCCGTAGAGGTATTTGTGAAAATGTTTAATGCACTCTACCAATGCCAACAGCTCTCTCCGTGTAGCGCAATAGTTCCTCTCTGGTTTTCCAATTGAACGGCTGTAATATGCAACTACCTTCTCTTGCCCATCGACCAGTTGTGATAAAACGCCTCCTATAGCATATCCGCTCGAATCTGTATCTAGAATAAACGTTGCTCCTGGAATCGGGTATACCAACATTGGGGCAGTGCACAGCCGCTCTTTCAATGGTTGGAAAGCTACTTCTTGCTCCTTCTTCCATTCAAAAGCTTTATTTTTCCTTGTTAGCTCGTGGAGACTATGGGCTAAGCTGGCAAAATTTGGTACAAATCGGCGGTAATATGTGCACAGCCCAAGGAAACTTCTCAATTCATGCAGATTCTGTGGTCTTGGCCAATCCTTTACTGCCTCTATCTTTTCATTTGCTGTACAGACACCTTCTGTCGTTACCTTGTGGCCCAAATAATTTACTTCCTTTTTAAACAGCGTACACTTTTTGGGACTTAACTTCAGACCAGCTATTCTCTGGAAAACTTCCTCCAAGTTTTTAAGATGTTCATCAAAACTCTTGCCCAATACGATGATGTCGTCCAGGTAGACCAAGCATGTTTTCCAATGTAGTCCTTTCAGTACCTGGTCCATGAGTCTCTCAAAAGTAGCTGGTGCATTACAAAGTCCAAAAGGCATCACTGTAAATTGCCAAAGACCAACACCGACACTGAAGGCTGTTTTTTCTTTATCTTCCTCCTTCACCTCAACTTGCCAGTAGCCGCTTTTCAAGTCCAGTGTGGAAAACCATTTCGTACCAGATAGCGAGTCCAGAGTGTCGTCAATTCTTGGCAACGGGTAGCTATCCTTTTTCGTAACGTCATTCAACTTTCGGTAGTCCACGCAAAACCTCATTTTTCCATCCTTCTTCTTTACAAGTACTACCGGTGAGCTCCATGGACTAGCTGATGGTTCGATGACGCCGCTGTCACTCATTTCTTGTATGATTTGACTCACAACTTCCCGCTTCGCCAGTGGAACACTACGTGGAGCTTGACGGATCGGCCTCGCATCTCCAGTGTCAATTTGATATTTCACAGCATTGGTGCGGCCTGGTTTGGAACCATCCTGGTCAAATATGTTCGCGTATTTTATGAGTAGTTGTTTTGCCTTACTCTGATAGGCTTCCTCTAGCCCATGCGTCCATGCCGTGATATCATTTGAAAGATCAGTATTACTAGATGAAACGTGTTCCTGGAGCTGTTCACAGTTAATAACTACTTCGGCCTCTTGGCATCTTCCCAAAATAGCTCCTTTGGTCAAATTGAATGGTGACTTGAACTCATTGAGTACTCTTACCGGAATACGTCCATCTTGTTTTGTCGTAGCCAGGGTTTTTCCTACAAGTATGTTCAGTGCTCATTTATTTGCTGCTTCGACAACCCACAATTTGTTTGTCCCACAATCTCCATCAATCTTTGCCCAGATGACTGCTTCTGATTTTGGTGGTATTTGCTGACTCTATTCCACCAGCACTCGTTTACTGCTGTAGCCTCTCTAATTAAGTGGCACATCCATGTTCTTATATCGCATCGTCTTGCTTTGCAAATCGATTTTGATGCCTTGGTTGATTAAGAAGTCCACTCCAATTATGATTTCATCAACAATACCTGCCACTATAAAATTGTGTAGTACCGTGACGTTCCCAATTGCTACTTCACATTCTACTTCTCCAATTACCTGGGTGTCATCTCCAGTGGCTGTACGCAATATTGCTCCATGCAATGGTCTTATCTTCTTGTTGACTAAATCCGCTCGAATGATGGAATGAGATGCACCCGTATCTACAGTCAGTAAACGTTCCTTTCCATCCACATGTCCTCCGACAGTAAGATTGCTCGACCTTCTTCCAATTTGTGAGATAGAGATTATGGGGCATTCAATTGAGGGAGTCAGCTGTCGCCCCTTGCTGCTGACTCGCTTTAGTTTAACGATTGATTGGTCTTGGAGATTTGCTCATCTCCTTTTGCTCTGCGTTTACGACCACCCACATTGTTGTAACTGTTAGGGTTGGTGTTGCAATAACGTGCAATATGCCCTGGCTTTCCACACTTAAAGCATTTGACTGCATCATTATTCTTCTGCTGCGTACCCTTCAATGCTTCCAAAATTGCGTCTACCCAGTCTGGCTTTTCCACTTCCACTCGATGAGCTTTGTACGCTGGCTTACTCAAAAGTGAGGCTGTTTCCTGAGTCAGTGCATGCGATACCGTTTCAGCAAACGTTAGTTTTGGATTCGCATATGTAGCCCGCTTCGTTTCCACATCTCGTATGCCATTTATGAAGCTCTGGATTTTTACCCTTTCAGTGTATTCCACGGGTGCGTCCGCATTTGCAAGATGAGCCAATCTTTCAATATCTGAAGCAAACTCCTGCAATGTCTCATTTGCTTTTTGGTAGCGGTTTTGCAACTCAATTTGGAATATCTGTTTCCTATGCTCGCTTCCGTAACGTCTCTCTAAAGCGCTCATCAATGTTTCGTAGTGGTTCCGCTCGTACTCTGGGATGGTCTGTAAGATTTCCGCGGCAGGCCCTTTCAGTGCCACGAACAGAGCTGCAACTTTATCTTCAGCATTCCATTGGTTCACTGCTGCGGTCTTCTCAAACTGTAGCTTAAAGACCTGGAAAGGAACAGAACCGTCAAAGGATGGTGTTTTTACCTTTGGATTACTAGTTGAAACTGCTGGGCGATTTAGTTGCAACTGCTCGATACGTCCTCTCAAAGCATCCACCTCGGCCTCGATTTTTTCTTCAAACTGTAAAATTTTTGTATCTTGCGCCTCCAACTTCGAGGAAATACGCCCTTCTTGCTCTTCCAGTTGAGCAGAGATCTGCGATGATATCTGTGCTGAAATTTGAGCCGACATTTCGGATATCCGTGCCTCTTGTGCTTCCATCTTCGATGTAATCTTTGTCGACATTTCTGACATACGCGTTTCTTGTGATTCCATCTGGTATACCATATACGTCTTCTGTTATTCTAGTTGAGATGACATATACGTTTTCTGTTCTTCTAGTTGAGATGCCAGTTGAGATGTTATATCTGTCCTTTGCGATTCCAGTTGAGAAGCCACTGTCGATGTTTGAGCAGATATTGCAGCCAAAATCATGTTCAAGTCTGTGTTCGCCATTGTCTGCGGTGTTTCTTCCATTTTTGTTATTTCCTCGCCATCAAGATGAAAGTCATACTCTTCCACATCAATTCCTTCTCCTTCCATTGCCTCTCGTAGCCGTGCCTGAAGTTCCAGTTTAACGCCGCTTGTATTCAATCCACGGCTCTCCAACTCCTTCTTTAGTTGCTGGATCTTCAATTCACTGAACTTTGCCATGTCCTTGTTGTCCTCTGGAATTTATTCAACAATTCCTCTTCTGACACCAATTGTAACGAATTTGCTGCAAATCCTCTTATTTGCCCTTTTGCTAAGTTCGAATCACTAAACTGTTGAATAAATAACTCCAATATTGAAGAATGGAAAATGGCCTTTATTAAAGTACTTCACAATCACACGTATTCTTTGCTACTCGCTGGCTTAATAACCAAACTGATTGATAACTCAAATGAAACTCTACTATTGGCCGCCAGATCGCGTGCTTAATCAAACTGATTGATAGCTCAACTCAAACTGAATTACTTCTTACTCGCCTGCCCCGCTTTTATAGTTCAACTGTTTTCACACAGAAACTTAATGATCTCATTTCACCTGCTAATGAAATCGTAAATTTTTTGCTTTTACACAGAAGTAACTGCATACACATACAAGGTGGGAGCATGGTTACATACCTACAAACAAAAAAAATTCCATGTACTTGTAAATTCGATGGACAAATGTCAAAATCGTACTGCGCTGGCAGTTGATGTATCAAATCAAATAAAAAAGGTTATAATCAGCTGTTCGATGCGGTCACCTTGTATCGTTCCGCCATGCAGACAATGACATTTGCTTTGAAAACTAAGAAGCGGAAACGAAAGCGGAACGCTGCCAACAGAGTTGCATTGTGCTTTTGACTTCATTAGGCATTCGATTAGCTACTAATGAAATAATAATAGATTCGAATTTTGTACGGAAGATTGAGCTCAATAAGCGTCTTAATGTAGAAAATTGCCTTTATTATTCAATAAGCCGTCTGTGTGAAATTAGTATTACGCTGCATACTTCTAGGCTCTTCGATTTCCAGAACTTACTAGTTATTTTCGGCTACAAAATCGCCAGCCGCAACTACGTGCACAAATTATTGCTCTCTCTTGTGACAACTCAGATAAGATATATGCATGTGTTTGTGCATTGCCGCTCCGCTGCTCGTATACGTACATATGTGTAGACGCAATTAGTTATTCGTTTATGTAGATACATAATGACTGAATTATTGATGTGAATGTTTGTAGTTTACAGTCTCTCGCGCATACATAGGCGTATAAGTAAATGCATCTGTGTGTGACTTATTTCGGCTGCCTTATATATTTGTATACATGATTTGATTATTGACGTAAATACTGCTTATCGTGGCCTTAGCATCGCCTTAGTGATGGGATAACTTAGTGATGCTAATATCCGTGACAATATTGTGTACCCACATGCTTTAGAACAAGATACAATAATAAAATGTTTTAAACGAAAATTTCACCAAATATGCGTACAAAATTCAATTAAATTTACAGAACAATAAACTAAACAAAACAGAAACAAGTAAGGAAGGCTAAGTTCGGGTGTAACCGAACATTACAAACTCAGCTGAGAGCTATGGAGACAAAATAAGGGAAAATCACCATGTAGGAAAATGAACCTAGGGTAACCCTGGAATATGTTTGTATGACATGGGTATCAACTGGAAGGTATTAAAGAGTATTTTAAAAGGGACTGGGCCATAGTTCTATGGGTGGACGCCATTTAGGGATATCGCCATAAAGGTGGACCAGGGGTGACTCTCGAATTTGTTTGTACGATATGGGTATCAAATGAAAAGTGTTAATGAGTATTTTAAAAGGGAGTGGGCCTTAGTTCTATAGGTGGACGCCTTTTCGAGATACCGCCATAAAGGTGAACCAGGGGTGACTCTAGAATTTGTTTGTACGATATGGGTATCAAATGAAAGGTGTTAATGAGTATTTTAAAGGGGAGTGGGCCTTAGTTCTATAGGTGGACGCCTTTTCGAGATATCGCCATAAAGGTGGACCAGGGGCGACTCTAGAATTTGTTTGTACGATGTGGGTATCAAATAAAAGGTGTTAATGAGTATTTTAAAAGGGCGTGGGCCGTAGTTCTATAGGTGGACGCCTTTTCGAGATATCGCCATAAAGGTGGACCAGCGTGACTCTAGAATTTGTTTGTACGACATGGGTATCAAATGAAAGGTGTTAATGAGTATTTTAAAAGGGCGTGGGCCGTAGTTCTATAGGTGGACGCCTTTTCGAGATATCGCCATAAAGGTGGACCAAGGGTGACTCTCGAATTTGTTTGTACGATATGGGTATCAAATGAGAGGTGTTAATGAGTATTTTAAAAGGGAGAGATGGTAGTTGTATATGTGAAGGCGTTTTCGAGATATTGACCAAAATGTGGACCAGGGTGACCCAGAACATCATCTGTCGGGTACCGCTAATTTATTTATATATTGTCACGGATATTAACATCACTAAGTTATACCATCACTTAGGCGATGCCAAGGCCACGATAAGCAGTATTTACGTCAATAATCAAATCATGTATACACATATATAAGGCAGCCGAAAGATGTCACACACATATGCATTTACTTATACGCCTATGTATGCGCGAGATACTGTAAACTACAAACATTCACATCAATAATTCAATCATTATGTATCTACATAAACGAATAAATAATTGCGTCTACACATATGTACGTATACGAGCAGCGGAGCGGCAATGCACAAACACATGCATATATCTTATGTGAGTTGTCACAAGAGAGAGCAATAATTTGTGCACGTAGTTGTGGCTGGCGATTTTGTAGCCGAAACTAACTAGTAACTTCTGGAAATCGAAGAGCCTAGAAGTATGCAGCGTAAACTATAAAAGCGGGGCAGGCGAGTAAGAAGTAATTCAGTTTGAGTTGAGCAATCAATCAGTTATTGATTAAGCACGCGATCTGGCGGCCAATAGTAGAGTTTAATTTGAGTTATCAATCAGTTTGGTTATTAAGCCAGCGAGTAGCAAAGTATAAGTTTTATTGTGAAGTACTTTAATAAAGGCCATTTTTCCATTATTCAATATTGGAGTTATTTATTCAACAGTTTAGTTATTCGAACTTAGCAGAGGATTGCAAATAAGAGGATTTGCAAGTAAATTCGTTACAATTGGTGTCAGAAGAGGAATTGTTGAATAAATTCCAGAGGACAACAAGGACATGGCAAAGTTCAGTGAATTGAAGATCCAGCAACTAAAGAAGGAGTTGGAGAGCCGTGGATTGAATACAAGCGGCGTTAAACTCGAACTTCAGGCACGGCTACGAGAGGAAATGGAAGCAGAATTGATGTGGACGAGTATGTCTTTCATCCTGATGAGGACGAGACAACAGCAAAAATTGAAGAGAAAAATGAAACACCGCAGACAATGGCGAACACAGACCTGAACATGATGTTGGCTGCAATATCGGCACAAATGTCCAACATGTCGTCACAATTGGCATCCCAACTGGAATCGCAAAAGACAGAAATAACATCTCAAATGTCATCTCAGCTGGAATCGCAGTCGACACAGATAACATCAAAGATGGAAGAACAAGAGGAGCGCTTATCATTGCAGGTGGCACAAATGTCTTCACAGTTAGAAGCACAGGAAGCAAGGGTAACATCAAAGCTGGAAGCGCAGGATGCAAAAATCGCTCAATTTCAGGCAGAAGTCGATGATTTGAAGGGTCGTATGGAGCAGTTACAATTAAATCATCCAGCAGTTTCAGCGAGTAATCCAAAGGTAAAAACACCATCCTTTGACGGTTCTGTTCCTTTCCAGGTCTTTAAGCTACAGTTTGAGAAGACCGCAGCAGTGAACAACTGGAAAGTGGAAGATAAAGTTGCCGCACTCTTCGTGGCATTGAAAGGACCAGCTGCCGAAATCTTACAGACTATTCCAGAGTACGAACGGAACAGTTATGACGCATTGATGGCTGCTGTAGAACGGCGATACGGAAGCGAGCACAGGAAACAGATATTTCAAATAGAATTGCAAAACCGCTACCAAAAAGCTAACGAGACTTTGCAGGAGTTTGCTTCGGACATTGAAAGATTGGCTCATCTTGCAAATGCGGATGCACCCGTGGAATACACGGAAAGAGTGAAGATTCAGAGCTTTATAAATGGCATACGAGATGTGGAAACGAAGCGGGCTACATATGCGAATCCAAAACTAACATTTGCTGGAACGGTATCGCATGCTCTGATTCAGGAAACAGCGTCGCTTCTGTGTAAGCCAGTTTTCAAAGCACCCCGTGTGGAAGTAGAAAGGCCAGAGTGGGTAGAAACAATTTTGGAAGCACTGAAGGGATCTCAACAGAAGAATGCCGGAGTTATTAAATGTTTCAAATGCGGCAACCCAGGTCACATTGCACGTCATTGCGATCTTGGTCCTAATAGTTCCAACAATGTGGGTGGCCATAAACGCAAAGCTGGAGGAGCTGAGCAAGAGCGAGTAAGAGATAGAGAGCTAGATCCAGCTATTGAATGCCCTGTGATATCTGTGTCGCAAATTGGTAGAAAATCGAGCAGTCTTACCGTCATAGGGAATGTGGATGGTAAAGAACGAGTACTGACTGTAGATACGGGCGCATCTCATTCCTTGATCCGATCTGACTTGGTCAACAGGAGAGTAAAACCGTTACCTGGAGCAAAGTTGCGTACGGTCACTGGCGAGTATAACCAAGTTCAGGGAGAAGTGATATGTGAAGTATTGATTGGGAAGATCATGGTTCTACACAAATTTGTTGTGGCGGAGATTGTTGATGAAGTTATATTGGGAGTGGATTTCTTGGTTGACCATGACATCAAGATCGATATGCAGAGAAGGGTGATGCGTTATGAGAACCAAGATGTGCCACTTAACTTTAGTTTGGAAAAAGGGTTCAGCAGTAATCGGGTACTGGTGGAGAATACTCGACGTAGGCCACGAAATTCAAAGGTAAGGGTTGATAGATCGAATGGGCCAAATAAATCAGAATCAAAAGTACCTGCGAGAGAAACACTGGCATTGACAAAACCTAAAAGACGCAGGAAAACGAAGCAACGAATTTCCGAGAAAGAATGCGAGGGTAGTTTCAAGCCGGAGCGCACTACTGTTGTAAAATGTGGGAACGACAAACAACAGAGTGTGAAGGAACGGCCCAGGGTAATGAGTAGTAAGATGAAACACTGGCATGACAAGAACTTTAATTCGGAAGGTTTCTTGGCCGGAGATTTGGTACTGTTAAACAGCCCTCACCGGCGGAAAGGTGTTCCAGCTAAATTTCGGTGCAGTTGGGAAGGCCCGTACAAAGTTATGAAGAAGATCAGTGATACCATCTACCGCATACAAACCACTGGGAAACCACGGGTTAGAAGAGTGGTACATTTGGAGATGCTAGCGGCAGTTATATCGGGAGATTTGTCTGATCGGGACGATCAGACTTAGGTGGAGGGCAGTGTCACGGATATTAACATCACTAAGTTATACCATCACTAAGGCGATGCCAAGGCCACGATAAGCAGTATTTACGTCAATAATCAAATCATGTATACACATATATAAGGCAGCCGAAAGATGTCACACACAGATGCATTTACTTATACGCCTATGTATGCGCGAGAGACTGTAAGCTACAAACATTCACATCAATAATTCAATCATTATGTATCTACATAAACGAATAAATAATTGCGTCTACACATATGTACGTATACGAGCAGCGGAGCGGCAATGCACAAACACATGCATATATCTTATCTGAGTTGTCACAAGAGAGAGCAACAATTTGTGCACGTAGTTGCGGCTGGCGATTTTGTTGCCGAAACTAACTAGTAACTTCTGGAAATCGAAGAGCCTAGAAGTATGCAGCGGAAACTATAAAAGCGGGGCAGGCGAGTAAGAAGTAATTCAGTTTGAGTTGAGCAATCAATCAGTTATTGATTAAGCACGCGATCTGGTGGCCAATAGTAGAGTTTAATTTGAGTTATCAATCAGTTTGGTTATTAAGCCAGCGAGTAGCAAAGTATAAGTGTTATTGTGAAGTACTTTATAAAGGCCATTTTTCCATTATATATACAATATGTAATACCCCGAACAGTATTCCTGCCAAGATTCCAAGGGCTTTTGATTTCGCCCTGCAGAACGTTTTCATTTCCTTCTACTTAATATGGTAGATGTCACACCCATTTTGCAAAGTTTTTTCTAAAGTTATATTTTACGTCAGAAAAACCAATCCAATTATCATGTAGAATTATGGTATTTTTTTAATTTTTCGTAACTTTCGATATCGAAAAAGTGTGCGTGGTCATAGTCGGATTTCGGCCATTTTTTACACCAATCCAAAGTGAGTTCAGATAAGTACGTGAACTGAGTTTAGTAAAGATATATCGATTTGTGCTCAAGTTATCGTGTTAACTGCCGAGCGGAAGGACAGACGGTCGACTGTGTATAAAAATTGGGCGTGGCTTCAACCGATTTCGCCCTTTTTCACAGAAAACAGTTATCGTCCTATAATCTAAGCCACTACCAAATTTCACAAATTTTTGTTCGACTTATGGCATTAAAAGTATCCTAGACAAATTAAATGAAAAAGGGCGGAGCCACACCCATTTTGAAATTTTCTTTTATTTTTGTATTTTATTGCACCATATCATTACTGGAGTCGAATGTTGACATAATTTACTTATATACTGTAAAGATATTAAATTTTTTGGTAAAATTTGACAAAAAAAATGTTTTTTTAAGTACGCGTGGTCGTTCTCCGATTTTGCTAATTTTTATTAAGCTTACATATAGTAATAGGAGTAACGTTCCTGCCAAATTTCTTCATGATATCTTCAACGACTGCCAAATTACAGCTTGCAAAACTTTTAAATTACATTCTTTTAAAAGTGGGCGGTGCCACGCCCATTGTCCAAAATTTTACTAATTTTCTATTCTGCGCCATAAGTTCAACTCACCTACCAAGTCTCATTGCTTTATCCGTCTTTGGTAATGAATTATCGCCCTTTTTCGGTTTTTCGAAATTTTCGATATCGAAAAGGCGGGCGTGGTTATAGTCCGATATCGTTCATTTTAAATAGCGATCTGAGATGAGTGCCCAGGAACCTACATACCAAATTTCATCAAGATACCTCAAAATTTATTCAAGTTATCGGTTATCGTGTTAACGGACAGACGGACGGCCGGACGGACATGGCTCAATCAAATTTTTTTTCGATACTGATGATTTTGATATATGGAAGTCTATATCTATCTCGATTCCTTTATACCTGTACAACCAACCGTTAACCAATCAAAGTTAATATACTCTGTGGGCTCTGCTCAAGTGAGTATAAAAATAACGCAACATTCATTCGATCTCGGGCGTAACAACGTACGCCGGGTATAGCTAGTTTAGAATAAAATGAAGAGCGCGCGAGCCAGTAGCGTAGTGAGGTTTTCTTGTGCCCCGGCACAATACTTTTATCATTTCAAATTTTTCTTTTTCCATACTTAACAATGTTAGGTCACTTAGGCGACCTTGCCCCATCGTTGATCGTAAATATGTCAAAATCAGTTTTAATTTGCTGAATGAAGGTTCGCAGCTAGTAATTGATACTGAGATAATCAAGAGTATTTGAAGTGCCACTCGCAAGTTTGGAAAAACATCTTCTCCAAACGAGATTATAAAATTAAGTAATTCTAACGGAGTTTTAGGTTCAATTTCTTTTCTACTGCGAAGTAATATTTTGCAAACACATATTTCGAAAAAAAAAGTTCTGTTCCATCGAAATCTATATTATAAAATTCACCCAAGTTCTTACAATTTCTATGTATGGCGGCATTATCCTTGTTTAACAAATATCCAACGTCTAAGAGAAATCCAAATCTAAATCTAAGGTCGTGTTTCGCTATAGTCCCTCAATTATTTCGCCATTTCTTTATGGGTCAACGAAGGAGGGTGGGCAATATGAACCATCAGTCATTTTTAAAAAGTTATGCAATACAACCATAGCATTTACAACTCAGCAGTTTCTGGATACATGGCTTTGACTACCATATGCTTCAATGCCTACAGCAGTAAATGTATTGTTGGCGTCACAAGCACCTAGCAACACGACTCTGTAAATTCCTGCAGGAATTCGGTGGACAAGTAATTGCAACATAGACTGAATGAGTACGTAGTGTTACCAGAAGTTCATGCCACTTGCTGCTTCTAGATATGACAGCTGTATCACTCCTAATAGCTGGAGTCTTAGCCTGGGCACGATCATAAAACGTGCTCGATTGGTCTCTCCTCCAACCTGCACTTCCTTAATTTGCTATCACTGACCAAGCCTATTGTAAAGGCATGTGACGCGAGAAGGCAGTGTCCAGTCAGAATATCCGCCATGAGCCTACAGTCCTCTCCTTTTAATGATAGGAGCAACCTTGTTAGCCTAAGGTGCTTAAACCTATACATAATCTTCGACACTTTACAGCCCCGCGCTTGGACCCACGCCTTCCCCGCTTGGTCGATCATGTGCACCTCTCGCCTTCTCTTATTCTCGCCCAATCTAATTGGGACGTCTACGGAGCACGCTTCAAGGGATGCGCCCTTTTTAGCTAGTTCAGCCGCTTTTTCATTCCCATCTATTCCCATATGCCCTGGGACAATTACAGATGAATGCTTTTGCCCGTCCCGTAACACACTTTTAGATACTGTGCTATGCGAGATTATTGCCTTAATTGCTGCTTGGCTGTCAATATAAAAATTAACACGGCTGCAGTTTAAGCTATTCTCTTCCAGTGTTTCTACTGCTTTGATTATTGCTAATACTGCCGATTGGAAAACGCTACAGTCATCTGACAGCTTGTAGGATCTGTTTATTTCGGATCAGCACAGTTTACTACTCCTTCCACTACTTAGGAACCATCCGTGTACTTACATATATATCGCCTCGTCCGCCATTTGAGCACCCCCTTGCGCCAACCGTGTTGTTGTATTAACCTCTATTGTGACTTTAAGAGCCCCCTCGAAGCGCAGATAGGGAATCAGGTAGTCTGTTCAACCTGTAATTGATGACGCTATACTACTATGGCCGTATGGTCTGCGCTCAAGCTGCCCCGAGGCACTGAGCCTCGTTGCAGTTGTTAGCGCTATGTTCTTTGCTACCAGGTATACAGGTGGTGTAATTGCTCCATTATCGTATTAACAAACGCAACCTGTTGAATATTTGCATTATTTCTTTATTTGTTGTATTTCGTATTGCTGAATATTTATCATATTTCTTTATGTTCTTCTATGACACTCGTTCAATTTATTATTACTGGACGCCAACAAAGTGTAACACGCTCAAAGCTTATAAATTAAATATTAATTTTTAAAACTAGCAAACTATAAATTTTTTACTTGCCAGTAGCATCAACCCCAGGTGGAATGTGCAGAATGGCATACAATGCAGCTGTCGGGGTTGTTTTCAGGGCTCCCGTAATGCTAAGCATTGATAGTCTGCATACCCCCTCTAATTTTTTGAGGTAGGTTGCTTTTTGTGTAGTTTTCCACCAAACAAGAACTCCACGGAATAGCATAGAGCTTGCAATCGCTGTAAATACCCAAGGACAAAGAGAGGGCGATAAACGCCACGTACACCGCCGCATTCTTTTCACCTTCTCCTCCACGTTGAGCTTCCACGGCAGCTTACTGTGTAGGATGATTCTTAATATTTTATGAAAAGTTTCTCCTGTAAGGTCACCCCTCCTATCTTAGGCCTGGTCCAATTTGGGACCTTGTACCACTTAGTAAACAACACTAGATCCGCCTTCCCTGCGTTGGCTGTCAACCCGACATTATATGCCCAGGTTGGAATATCCCGAAGCGCCCGATCCATCAAAGAGCTAATCGTTGGAAAGCACTTTCTACCTATGGCCATTGTAACGTCATTTACGTAAGCCGTAAGTTTTACGGGTCCCTCATCGAACCGCCTGACCAGTTGGTTGATGACCAGCGTCCACAGCAGAGGTGATATCACCCCTCCCTGCGGCTCGTCCCTGACCACTGATTTCGGGGCCTCATACAATCCCCATTGTGAGGTAATCTTCCTGCATTTTAACATCCGATCCATCTGGTTATGGCTGGATGTACTTTAATGTAATTAAGACGATCTATAGTCACCCATTTAGAAACATGGTTGAAAGCCCCGGTAATGTCTAAGAAGACTCCTAGAGCATATTCCCTTTATTCCAGGGCTTTCTCTATGCTTATTACTACCCTATGCTATGCGGTGTCCACCGACTTGCCTTTGGTGTTCGCATGTTGTCTTGTGGAGGGCAGCTTTTCATCCACGTTGGACTTTATGTACACATCAGCCTCCCAAAGGTTTTGAGCAGAAATTATGTTAAACTAATGGGACTGTAGTCTTTAAAATACATGTGACCGATCTTCCCCGCCCTTGGAACGAAAGCTACACCAGCGATTCTCCAAGAGTGCGGTACATTATTCAGTCTTAGGCACCCATCGAATATTATTTTAAGGCATTCCACGACCGCTCTACTTGAAACTTGTAGCATGGCCTTGAATATACCGGCTGGGCCCGGCGATTTAAACTTAGAGAACGTTTTCACCGCCCATTCTTAGTATCTATCACCAAACCCGGCACTACTCGCTCCGTGATCGAAGTGTGAATGCTGTCTGCTGACTCTTCGGAATCATCTCCCGATCGAAAGCACGTCAAGGGACTCCTCACTATTATGTGACCATTCTCCGTTCTCTTTATTTATTAGTCCCTGTACTATTATTCCCCTTGCTAGGACTTTTTTCAACCGTGCTGTTTCATATCTTCTTCAATCCATGAGATTTCAGCTTCAAATTTCACCAGATGCTTTCGTATTTGTCTCGTATTGTTGTTTGAAAAAATCGTGCAGATCGGTACTATATGTAGTATAGACCTCACACAACCCATTGTTCAGCTCAGAAACCTATCGTAATTTCTGCCCCATTTAAACAGCTTCAAGCTTAGAAGTTGATCTATATATATAACAAGTAAGGAAGGTTAAGTTCGGGTGTAACCGAACATTACATACTCAGTTGAGAGCTATAGTGACAACATAAGGGAAAATAACCATGTAGGAAAATGAACCGAGGGTAACCCTGGAATGTGTTTGTATGACACGTGTATCAAATGAAAGGCATTAAAGAGTATTTTATGAGGGAGTGGGCCATAGTTATATAGGTGGCCGCCATTTAGGGATATCGCCATAAAGGTGGATCGGGGTTGACTAGAATTTGTTTGTACGATATCGGTATCCAATAAAAGGTATTAATGAGGGTTTTAAAAGGGAGTGGTGGTAGTTGTATAGGTGGTCGTCTTTTCGAGATATCGCCATAAAGGTGGACCAGGGGTGACTCTAGAATGTGTTTGTACGATATGGGTATCAAATTAAAGGTATTAATGAGGGTTTTATAAGGGAGTGGTGGTAGTTGTATAGGTGGTCGTCTTTTCGAGATATCGCCATAAAGGTGGACCAGGGGTGACTCTAGAATTTGTTTGTACGGTATGGATATCAAATTAAAGGTACTAATGAGGGTTTTAAAAGGGAGTGGTGGTAGTTGTATATGTGAAGGCGTTTTCCAGATATCGACAAAAATGTGGAGCAGGGTGACCCAGAACTTCATCTGTTGGATACCGCTAATTTATTTATATATGTAATACCACGAACAGTATTCCTGCCAAGATTTCAAGGGTTTTTTATTTCGCCCTGCAAAACTTTTTCATTTTCTTCTATTTAGTATGGTAGGTGTCACACCCATTTTACAAAGTTTTTTTCTAAAGTTATATTTTGCGTCAATAAACCAATCCAGTTACCATGTTTCATTTCTTTTTTCGTATTCGGTATAGAATTATGGCCATTTTTTCATTATTCGTAATTTTCGATATCGAAAAAGTGGGCGTGGGCATAGTCGGATTTCGGCAATTTTTTATACCAATTCAAAGTGAGTTCGGATAAGTACGTGAACTGAGTTTAGTAAAGATATATCAATTTTTGCTCAAGTTATCGTGTTAACGGCCGAGCGGAAGGACAGACGGTCGACTGTGTATAAAAACTGGGCGTGGCTTCAACCGATTTCGCCCTTTTTCACAGAAATAAGTTATCGTCCTAGAATCTAAGCCCCTACCAAATTTCACTAGGATTGCTAAATTTTTGTTCGACTTGTGGCATTAAAAGTATCCTAGACAAATTAAATGAAAAAGGGCGGAGCCATGCCCATTTTGAAATTTTCTTTTATTTTTGTATTTTGTTGCACCATATCATTACTGGAGTTGAATGTTGATATAATTTACTTATATACTGTAAAGATATTAAATTTTTTGTTAAAATTTTACTTTAAAAAAACATTTTTTTTAGAAGTGGGCGTGGTCGTTATCCGATTTTGCTAATTTTTATTAAGCATATATATGGTAATAGGAGTAACGTTCTTGCCAAATTTCATAATGATATCCTTAACGACTGCCAAATTAATTTTTATTTAAAATTTTAAATTACCTTCTTTTAAAAGTGGGCGGTGCCACGCCCATTGACCAAAATTTTACTAATTTTCTATTTTGCGTCATAAGTTCAACTCACCTACCAAGTTTCATCGCTTTATCCGTCTTTGGTAATGAATTATCGCACTTCGAAATTTTCGTTATCGAAAAAGTGGGCGTCGTTATAGTCCGATATCGTTCATTTTAAAAAGCGATCTGAGATGAGTGCTCGGGAAGCTACATACCAAATTTCATCAAGATACCTCAAAATTTACTCAAGTTATCGTGTTAACGGACGGACGGACATGGCTCAATCAAATTTTTTTTCGATCCGGATGATTTTGATATATGGAAGTCTATATCTATCTCGATTCCTTTATACCTGTACAACCAACCGTTATCCAATCAAAGTTAATATACTCTGTGAGCTCTGCCCAACGTGAGTATAAAAATCAAATTCTGTGTGTGTGTGTTCGCTATGGAAACGTATTTCTCACACTTCAATCATCACCAAATTTTGGCTATAGGTTCCTTCCATCAACACGAAGGTTGTAGGCTAAAAATAATTTCGATATATAAAAGGGGCGTGTCACCTCCCATACAAATTGAATCTTTGGTACTGCATAACTCTGAATGTATACTTGCCAGAACATTTAAATTCAGTAAGAAGTTATATGAAGTCTGTTAGGGATTGACACCAAGAAAATGTGGAATTAGGAAAAAGAGGGCGTGGCACCTCCCATAGAAATGGAACATATCATACTGCATATCTCTGGATGTAGTAATGGTAGTATAATGAAAATTGGTAAGGAGCTATATGACGTTAAGTCTTAACACCTCCAGTAAAATGTGGGATTGGAAAAAAAGGGACGTGGCACCTTCCCTACAAATGGGATTTTTCAGAACTATTGCAGCCGTACAAACCTAGGTTATTTTAACACATAAAGTTTGACTGCGTTGTTGAGTTTGGCTGTTATTCCTTTTGGACGTTTAGTAATCTGCCGCCGTTAAAAAAATTTTTTAGCTTCAGTCTATCTACATCTATATATCTTAATATATAAAAAGCGCAAATGGACTCCTAAACTACTGAACCGATTTTGAATTTGTTTTGCACCCCGTGTGTAGTTTGATCTAACTTGAGAGATAGGATAGGTTGTATCTTAGTTTATAATCGCAATTTTATTTTATTGCAAATTTTTTTATTTGTTTATACGTAATAATAAAATGTTACGTATACACACCGGCACTCACATTTTCAGGGGTGCGGATATACTTCCGTGTAATTGGTTAGTGTTTAATTAAGCAACGTGCTTATCAATAAAAAATATTATAGCGAATGATATCAAGTATAGCACATCACCAGGCCCGCCGAGAGGGTGAGGTTTTCTGAGGGGCCCACGATTTAGAGGTACTATGACATTTTTTTTAATTCAGGAGAATCTTTAGTTGTTCCTTGTGCAATTTTTAAGCCGAATTTCAAAAGCAACGAAAATATGCATTTCGTTTTAATATTATAGTGGAGTGTGAAAAATAAAAACCTATGTATATATATAAAAAGAAAGGCTAAAATGTGTGTTAGTTGGTCGCCGGTGTTTGAAGAGATGCGTTGGTCGATTTTGTTCAAACTTTCACACAAGTTGTTTAAACCCTACGTGGTGGTTACTACATAGGTTTGGTGCGATCGACGTACAGGGTCTCGAGATATAGGCCGAAGCGTGGACCCGAGTACCCCTAGAATGTGTTTATAGAATATGGATAACAAGTGAAAGCTGTTGATGAGTGCTTTAGGAGAGGGTAATTTTCATGCCCCTGGGTGACTAGGGTCTCGAGATATAGGCCAAAATGTAGGCCAGTGAATGCCTAGACAGTGTTTATACAATATGGATATCAAATGAAAGCTGTTGATGAGTGCTTTAGTACAGAGTAATATATTATCCAGAGACGGACTGGGACTGGGATTAGGACTAGGACTGGGACTGAGACTCGGAGTGGGACTGGGACTGGGACTGGAATAAAATACATACCACTCTCTGGGACAGGCAATAAGGGATGCAGAAGAATGAGAAGGAATTGAGAGAAGAGAAAAGAGAGAAGGAGAGTGAGAAAGAGATAGAATGAGACGAAAATGGAGATAGATGAAGCGAAAAAGACGGAGGGAGGAGTGAATAAAAGGATTAGGAAAAAGTGAAGAGGGGGGCAGGACAGAGTCAGACGGAAAAAGCTTATTAAAATGTATGCAGATAGGTAAAATTTAGGGCAAGACAACGTCTGCCGGGTCTTCTAGTAGTAAATAATCACCTACACGGCATTTATTGTAGTCTGAAAAAAACGTAGAGATCAGCTGTATCAAATGAAAGTATAAATTTCACAGTAGTTATTTCAGTATTATCATATTATCATAGGTGCATGGATACCAAAAACATATTTATGTATTTTTCCAAGTATCAAACGAAAAATATGATTTTTTTAACTCTACGATAGGAATTCTAATACAAAGCGCTGCAAATGAAAGTATAAAAGTGCAAAACAAACAAAAGGCTTTATTTATAAACCAAATTCAGTAATCGGCATTTCCACCTTTGCTCTGAATGACTGCACGGGGACGTTTTGGCATACTTCGAATTAAATTCTCTACCACTACCGATGCAATATTAGCCCATTGACGCGTCATCTCTAAGAAAAACGACTCCAAGTTGGTGCGGCTGCTTTTTGGTATTTTTTAGTCCAAATGCTCAATTTGATTTAAATCTGGCGATTGAGCTGGCCAGTTGAGTTTTTCTATGGTGGTTTCTTCAAAGAAGCGAATAGCAAGTCGAGAAGTGTGTTTGGGGTCGTTATCTTGTTGGAAGATAAACCACCGCAAATTCATTTTTGCCGCAATTATTGCCAAATTTTCACTGAGAGCATCAACATAAGAAGCCCTCGTCATACGAACATCGATTTTTACTAGATTACCTACGCCAAATTTTGAGAAACAGCCCCAAACCATGAGAGAGCCGCCTCCATGTTTCACCGTTGATTGTATACGCTGAGGCTTTAAGCGATCAGAAGGTTTGCACCACACTCGGTTACTTTTTTTGAATTCCTCAGCTCGAATTTTGACTCATCGGACCAAATCACTTTGTCCCAAAATGTGTTTGGCATGCTTACGTACTGTTTTTCAAAAGCCAGTCTTTTTTCTATTTGCAGTCCAAATCATAGTTTTTCAAGCCACATGTACGTAATGTTCTTTGCACTGTACTGGTAGAAACATTAAAATTCAAACATTCGATTAGCTCCCTCGCTGAAATTTCTGGGTTGCTTGCAACTTTTCTTCTAATGACCTCCTCCATACTGAGTCTTGCATGTTTTCCGCTTCTTGAAATTTTCAAAAATCTTTCTGGCCCCTCCGATCGAAATAGAATATTTTTCAGCAATTTTTGCATATGTCTCACCCTTTTTCCTATCTTCTACAATTAATTACCGAATTTCTTCTGTTTTGCGCATTTTTCACTTGTAACAGAAACAAACTAAATGCAAGAAATATAGAAATTAGTTTAATAAATGTAGTTTTAATAAGTTCTGCAGCTAATTTTGGTTTTACTATGTTAGAACACGGCACAAACTCAAATTATACTTTCATATGATGCGCGAGTTATGTGGAATGCCCCTATACCGAAGAAAAAGGGAAAACAAGTATATTTTAAGCTAGACTTGTTCACCCAAAATAAGAACTTAGTTCTTTTAAGTAGTGCTTACTCAGCATTCCACATCAGGCCACCCACACAATAAATAAAGCAAATAAGATACTTTGTGGCAACCAGCAAGACTGTTCATACATACATTATAATGCATACAGATATACAAACTGACATATTTGTTGGTGTCAATATTCGGGAATGCAAAACTTTTCTGAATGAAATGAGATACCCCAATAAGCATAATAAATAATAATGATGACTGCAACTATGTTGCAGCCAAAGTACATATGTGGGAGTATGTGAATTGTTGAGTGAGCTTAGTAAATAAGTAATTATGTATGTGCATTGGAAAGATGCCTTATGTATTTAGGTTAAGCAAAAGATTGTAAAATATTGAATAGGCAGTTGTTGCCCGGAAATTAAGACGACCCGTCCATCTCGGTCGAGTGAGAAGAATTGAAAGAGAATCCTACAAATCTTGAACCTAAGGGCTTAATCTGAATCCTACCGATCTTAAACCTGAAGAACAAATAATATTGTGTAAATAATTATACAAATATACGAAATAAATAATTTTACAAATATAAGGAGTAACTAATATTAAATAAAGAATTTTAACAATATCGAAACTAAAGTGTCGTTCTTGTTTAGTGCCGATCAAACCGTAAGTACTTAGTACCCTGCCCTAGCGTCTCCGTAAAGACGTAACTCGCGCTTTACAAGTCCGACGCAGACTACTGACGTTTACATCGCAGTAATTTATCATCATGGCATGCTTTTTGAATTTAAATAAAAGTATTGAACACGTAACATACAACCGATTTTGCGGATAAGAAGGTTTTCGTAATTTTAGCAGCTAGATATTCGGATATTACGAAGGGGGTAACATTATTGCTCGGCTAAATTCATAAAAAGTATAAAGTGTTCTTCACAGCCGTCATTGTTATTTTATTTAATTCATAAAAACATATCCGTCCGTCTGTCCGGCACCGCACTCTTATGTAAACATCACCTTCGTAAATATGATAAGTGCTTACAACGGCGAATATTTCTGTTAAAAATGGACGAAATCTCTTCAAGACCACGCATCCTTTTATATACAAGATTTTTGAAATAATCGTAAAAGATAGTAAAAGTCGGTATCTATGTTAAAAATAACTTTATATCAATGTTTTTTTTAAGTCTGATGCCCACTTGCAGAACGGCAAATTAACTTTTTACCTCAGAGTTAACCTGACATGAGGTAAATAACATAAATATAGTTTAAAAAACTAAAGAACACGCCGTAGCAGAGAGTCGTGTCTCCGCTATTAAGCACAGCTCCTTTTGTAGCGAGTTATTTAACCACAGCCTTCTTCAATAATTGCCGAGAGTTACAAAGATACCAGTGAAGCTAATATAAGCGTGTTAAAAAATAACTTGCCGTTCTCAAAATGTTATTATAAGACTAAATGTGAAAAATTACAATTAAATTTAATTGAGCGTGCCACCATGCCAATTTTAAAATTTCCAGCATTACGTGAGTCATAACTCGGTTTCACGTGAGCTTAGACTTCTTTCCTTATTTTATTCATAGTTATCATCTCTGTTTGGTGCGTAATCCGGTAAAAGCTCCCATATTTTCATACGCCATCGCTGACGTCTTTGTTCGGTTTCTCTTTCCAATTGTAATACTTGTGGTAGGCGCTGCCAGCAGTCCAATACTTTCCATTTCAAATGCCTGAAATGTCAGTACAAAAATATTCGAGTTCAATACTCATTCTTACACAAATATGTGACTATTAAGGAATATACAATTATCATGAACAATTTTTCCAATCCTCCATTATCATTCCTATCTGTAAAATATCACTGTGGAACAAATTCAGCTTAGCAAAAGTTAGGCCGATTCTGAGAGTGAGGGGTGAAAATAGAGGCTAAACTAGAAGACCAGTATCGCGGCGTTTGCTAAGTTCGAATTTTTTTTAATCGACCTTCGAACTTTGCAGTCAAATTCCGATTTTCAGCATATTGTTTGTATGGTTTTTTGCTATAACTCGTCGACTAATTGATATTTTTTCAATATGTTAAAGCCAAATTATTGCTAGAGACCTGTGCAACAATTAAAAAAAAAAATAATTTATTTAGATAATTTTTGTAGTGCTTATGAAGCAAAATGTTGGAATTTTTTTTATTTTGTTTTTTTGGTTTTGAAGAAACATTGAAAAAGAAATTTATAAAAATACGGAAAAAATATAATTTTGAAATTTTAGTTATGAAAAGTTTTAAGTAAAAAAATTAAATAAATTAAATTGATGATTTGGCCAGTCGCCGTTTAGCAGGCGGCTGTGGATCAACATCACTGCTCTCTCTAATATCTCGGTGATCGTCATCATCATCAGAAAGGTCGATAAATTCGTCCAACTGATATTCTGGAATTTCATCTGTGTCCTCCCCTTCTTCCTCTTTTTCCTCGTCTTCCTCTTTTTCCTCGTCTTCCTCTTCTTCAAAGGTGCTTTTATACCACCAACAAATTTCAGCGAGTAATGCATCTGGAGATTTCTTTCCTCTGTACCTGAAACGAAAATAGTTTTCAATCGTTCACATGTTTAAATTGTGCACTCTGACAAAGATATTAGAAAAATCTAGTGACCTTATTTCAAATGGAAGCGCAGTTTGGTGATAACGTTCGCCTTGCTCATCAGATTCAGTTGGCAACTGTTGAGCGAGTTGATCAAGATGCTGATGCAAGAGATTAATCTTGTACGACATATTAATCCCAATTCATCGAAAGCTGCCAACATGTTTTCAACAGATTCCCTGTAGTTGTCTTTGCGTTCTTTACCCATCTTTAACTGCACCTCCATTTGAAATAAGGTAACTAGATTTTTCTAATATCTTTGTCAGAGTGCACAATTTAAACATGTTAAGGATTGAAAACTATTTTCGTTTTAAGTAAGAAATCTCCAGATGCAATACTCGCTGAAATTTGTTGGTGGTATAAAAGCACCTTTGAAGAAGAGGAAGGCGACGAAGAAGGGGAAGACAAAGATGAAATTCCAGAATATCAGTTGGACGAATTTATAGACCTTTCTGATGATGATGATGACCAAGATATTAGAGAGAGCAGTGATGTTGATCCACAGCCACCTGCTAAACAGCAACTGGCCAAATTATTCACCCTTATTGTCATAGGAAAGAAATTGCAGATGCAATACTCACGTTGACGTGTTAAATTCGGGGTATTGCCATCGTCGTTTTCGATAACTATTGACGACTATCGACACATCTTTGGTATTGGCTAAGCACAAATCACCTAACCAGATTGCGCATTCACGAGTTCAAAATTGCTTCGCATCTACATTACACTTAACTGCTTGAGCGAATGAAAGAAAGAGAGAAAAAACAAGAGCAAAAGGAAAATGACGTAAAAATTGCTCATAAAAAACAGCTGATCTAATGTTTACGTGCGCAATGCGCAATCTTCTGTTGTGTGATTTGTGTTGGCTAAGGATATTTGCTGTCGTCGTCGCCCTCACACGACGCTAATTTGTCGACGCTGGTTTTACTGACGACAGAAGGAACATTTTTAAGTAAAACTTTTTTTTTTAATTAATGAAATATACAAACATATAATATGCATTGTTTTTTTAGATATTCAAAATGAAAATAACAAGTGCGCAACAAATCGAGGGTCTTGTAGCTGGGCTAGAAAAATCGGAGTTATTTATGATTTTTTTTCTATTGAGTCTAAGCTCCTCTTTATTGTTTTCGTCAGTAGAGCTCGCACTACTGTCATAATAAAACATTTTTTTCAAACCTTGAAATGAATTATTTAAACAAATCGCAAATCGGGAATAGAGATACAGAAATAGTAGAACAGCTGATCCAGAAATGGCAGAGATGGTATATTCTCCTTTCGTTTTATCGATAAATTGTCGTCGTCGTCTCAATAAGCTTAGCCCACAAATCACAAACAGAAGATTCTGCATTCACGAGCTCAAAATTGCTTCGTTCTGCGCATCTACTTCACACTTGACTGCTTCAGCGAATGAAAGAAAGAGAAACAACAAGAGCTAAAGGAAAATGACGTAAAAATTGCCCATAAAATAATGTTTACATGCGCAATGCGCCACCTTCTATAATTCCATCATGAGCTTAGCCAATACCGATTTGGTGTCGAAGTGACGACGGCGTCGATACGATGTGACGTCGTCTGAAAAACGACGACGATGTCGACGACGACACTGACAATGGGGGTGATTAATTTAATTTATTAAATTTTTTTACTTAAAACTAATATTCCAAAATTATATTTTTCCGTATTTTTATAATTTTTTTTACAATGTTTCTTTAAAACCAAAACCAAAAAAAAAATAAAATTTCCAACATTTTGCTTCATAAGCACTACAAAAATTTTCTAAATAAATTTTTTTTTTAATTTTAATTGTTGCACAGGTCTCTAGCAATAATTTGGCTTTAACAGATTGAAAAAATATCAATTGGTCGACGAGTTATAGCCAAAAAACCATACAAACAATAGGCTGAAAATCGGCATTTGACTGCAAAGTTCGAAGGTCGATTAAAAAAAATTCGACATAAAATAAACAAACACCGCGATCTTCTAATTTAGCCTCTATTTTCACCCCTCACTCTCAGAATCGACCTAACTTTTGCTAACCTGAATTTGTTTCACAGTGTAATAGCTGACAGGGAGAATGGCTGTCGCGAACGGCCAGAGAATGGAAAAAGGCTTGTTTTTTCTTCGCCGTTATTAAATTGAAGTGCATTCAAATCAGCTTTTCTTTTAATTATGTATACAGAAAATCAGACTACATATTGACTTTAATTTCTAAAATATAGTTATTAGATAAAATATGAGCAGCCAGTTAAAGCAAGCATTTTTAAAATATGTACATAAATAATGCAATTTACCAGTCGTTACAAAAATGTTTGAGAAACACCATTGGCAAATGATTTAAGAATGGAACAGCGCATGATTCAATTACTAGAGGTTTGTTCTCCAATGATGACAGATCTTTGACACTCCCAAGTTGAAAAATCTGGACGGGTTGCTTTTACAAAGTAAGGAAAACGGGGAATAATTCAATACCCTTCAGTGAAAATTGTAGTAGAAAACTATCTTTGGTAGTATATTAGTAGTGATAATAAATTTGTAAATGCCAAAAGTTTTTGGGGAAATAATTAATTTTCTACTAAATATTTCGTGAATTGATAAAGTTATGTTGGTTTGGTCATTCTTTCAGAAATTGTTTGAAGAATGCCGTGCATTAAAATTTTATTCAAAAATGCACTATCTCAAAATTTGTTTCAAAAACTCCCTATATGAGCATAAGTTCAATGCAAATCTAATATAGGGCGGTTTTGTGACAAACACTAAATTGGGAAATTTTTGAAAAATATTTTGAGTTAGCACGATTTTGAATAGGCAGCCGACATGGGGTGATACACCATCTACATAATGAGGCGAGAATACTCCCTACCCATCAGGGAGAGAAATGAGATGCTAACCAAACAGTTCCTGTTGAATACCCAGAAACCTGGGCATCCCAACAGACATCTGATTGATGAGCCAACACCGCTTAGGGACTTAAGGGGTTATCTCCGTAAGCATTTTGAGGAAATACGGCACCTGAGAACTCAGCCGTATGGCACCTGAGAACTCAGCCGTATGAAGCAAAAAAACACAAGCAGGTCCTTGGCGAACTCCACAAATAGGCGTCGGACCTTTATGCCAGGAAAAGCCCCGTGAATCCAGTACTCAAAAAACAGTACCCAAAACTTGCGGAAGAGGAACGCATACTCTCCAGGGAAGCGAGAGTCACTCTGGCTCAACTTCGTTCTGGATACTGTAACAGGTTAAACTCTTACATATCCAGAATCAACCCCGACATACAAAATGTATGCCTCGCTTGCAATGTGTCCCCACATGACACCAACCATCTCTTCAATTGTAATGTGGAACCAACGCCTCTAACACCCCTTTCATTATGGTCCACCCCTGTTGAAACAGCAAGTTTCCTTGGATTCCCGTTAGAGGATATTGATGACAATTAGCAATCGGTCGCAGCTATTAGGTGGGGCGAAGAATTGCTACAACAACAACAATATGGGGTGATACGCTAGTCAGCAGCCGCAATGAACTGACAAAAACAAGGGAAAATGGCTTATTGTCTTAGAACTTTATATTCCTACCTTTGACAGAAGAGTTAAGCTTTTGTGCGGTCCTGTTACAGAGGGAGTATTCACCTACTTATTCTGAAATTTCGGAAAGCTCTTTTCCGTTAAGTATTCATGTAAGCCTTCCGGATAAACCGTTAAATTAGAATATTCGGAATACGTTCATTTGATACTACCTCACGAGGTCCGCATATATCAAATAAGTATATACATACATAATATTTCAAATATAAACCGTTTCCCCAAATTCTTAAATGGAGACGAATGTTCCGAACATACGGAATTAATAGAACAGAAGGTCGACTTTAAATACGCGCCCAAAAATATCCAGAAAAGTGTCAAAAAGCTCGATAACAATAACTCGAAGGCGCAAATAAAAATTTTAGCTCGTTCAAAATATATTGACGAAAACCCGAAAAATGACCACGGGTTGCGTTGGCGGCCTTCAGTCGAGCTTATAAAAAACTCCCTGGACGGTCCACCAATGAGGTGGGATCAAAATTAAATGCGTGCAAAATCCCTTTGTACACAAAATCTTTTTCAGTGCACAAAAACATTACAACAACCACATGATAATTGCCAACTTCAGCTGCAAATATCTCCTGACAGGGATTATTGTTGTCGAGGTCACCTTTCTCGATATTTTTAGGCGCATATTAGCAGTAGACTCTTGTTCTAAGTTAACATGCCCAATGAGTACATTTCGTTAAGGCATCTCCAATATTTACTAATTACATTTTTACATGAATCAATTTAATAGTCGATTTTTTGACGTTGAACGATGAATTTTGAATTGGTTTAGGTTTCGTATATTCATAGGTTTACGAAAGTGTATGATTTCTTGGTGTCCTCACTTTTCATAAAATTACCTATGTTCAATGTTCAGCCATACATATAGATCGAGGCATAGTTAATAAATTCACTATAAATTCAAATTTCAAATTCAAATTTATTAGTTGAACAAAGTGGTTGTGACAGTAGGACGGAGTCTTTTATAGCACATCGTCCGTTTTATAAATACAATATAATTACCATAAAACTAAATTCGAGTTTAAGATTAACAATAAAACGATTTTCTTATAATTCATATTAATGTTAAAACTAAACTTAATGTTAAACCTTAAATACACACTTAAGACTAAAGAGTAGAGCCATTTAAATATGGTAGGAAAGAAAAAACAGAGATAGGAAGTGAAAGAGATGTAGTCATGCAGTTATGTTGAAATCACAATATTCACGCTGAGCTGAAGTAATCATGGATCACCTTATTGTAATTGCTCCTACTCAAAGCACCCTTGAGAAAATCAGGTATAGAGTTCCAAAGCCTTACAGCATTTACAAAAAATAGCCTCGATGAGGCCAGATAGTAATATTTGGGGATTATCAGATTGCGGTGCCTACAAGACTTTGGGAATTTAAGCTTTTCGTAAAGATATTGAGGGGTTTTGAACTCGATGAGCTTGAACATATAAATACAGTTTCGCGCCTCAATGTACTCAAAAATACTGCATCCTAGTATTTCGCGCTTAAATAGAGAGATGTGATCATATTTCCTTAGGCCGTAGACATAACGCGTGATATTGTTGAACGCAACATCAATTTTGTGGTACGAGGCAGAATCAAACTGACTATAAACTAGCTCTGAGTACGTTATGTGTGGGACTAAGCTGAACAGCTAGCTTTTTTCTTGTCTCTAAGGGAGTAAACGAGGCAGACATTCTTAATCTGCGTAAAGCCGAATAAACACTACTCACGACTTTATTAACGTGGTCAACACAGTTCATTTTAGAATTTATCACAAAACCTAAATTCCTAATTTTGTCAGTAAACGGAAGAACACTATTTCCAACTAACAATTTAGGAATATCTTCAACGTGCACAACACTGTTACTAATGGGCAACACATAGGACTTTTGAGCATTTAAACAGAGACAGTTTTCAAACGCCCATTTCGAAATTGCAGACAAATCACTATTAATTTTAAAACACAAATCCTCGACGAGACCAACACGGCTAGACAAATATAATTGAATGTCATCGGCATAAGCATGGATATTTACGTACTGGCAAACAGGGAACACATCATTGACAAAAAGACTAAACAGGAGAGGGCCTAGTACAGAGCCTTGTGGTACACCCGAGGAAACAGTACATGGTTTTGATGCAGAGCCTTTGCATAACACTCTCTGGGTCCTTCTCGCCAAATAACTAGCCATAAGCTTTACAGAACTGTCAGAGAAGCCAAAATAGGACTCAAGCTTTTTGCATAGGAGACTATGGCTGACTGAGTCAAATGCTTTAGAGAAATCAAGGAGACACAGGAGAGTAAGGTCACTATTATCGAATTTTACTCTTATATCGTCAAGTATTTTTATTATTGCAGTAGAGCAACTATGCTTGGATCTAAACCCTGATTTGAATGGGCTTAAAAGATGGTGATCTAGGACATATTTTGAAATTTGAGAAGCCATCAAGGACTCACACACTTTTGCAAAAGCAGATAAGATGCTAATAGGCCTATAATTACTAAGCTCGACTGCATTATTTATTTTTGCGACGGGAATAATCAACGCCTTTTTCCATTCCTTTGGAAAACATGACGTTGTGAAGCAGTGGTTAATAATATGTGTGAGAGTTCCTAAAACATATGGCAGCAATAGTTTCACGAATTTCAAACATATTCCATCTTCACCAATCGCATTGGACTTAATGGCCATAAGTGATTTTAGAACCTCTTCCTCCGACATTGCCCTAAACTCAAAGTTATTCTCCGGTGAAAGGTTTCTGGTTATATGATAAGGTACAGGATTGACCCGGCGGTTGCCTGAGCTAACAAAATAGTCATTAAGGGTATCCGGATCAACCTGACACTCAGATTGCTGCTTACCATGTATATTTAGATGTTTCAAATTGCGCCATAAGTCTTTTGAAGGTAGTGAAGGGTTTAGCTTATAATCGCAGTACATCTGTTTCGCTTTTCTGGTAATATCAGTGGCTTTATTCCGGGCGATTTTATACTGCGACCAGGCAACCACGGTTTTGCTCCTCTTCCACTTGGAGTAAAGCTTGTTACCATTTTTAATTGCATATCTCACTTTGCCGTTATACCAAGGAACAGAGTTAGTTTTAACACTCACTTTTTTTAGAGGGACGTGTGTATCATAAAGTTTACCAAGAGTTTTATTCAAAAAGTTCAGCTTCGCATCCACCGTAGCAATACTCCAACACGCGGTCCAGTCGACATTAGACAAATCCCAAAACAACGAGCGTACATTTATAGACTTAAAATCACGATATACAGTAGTAAGAGTATCAACAGGGCAATTAAAGGTAACATCCAGTGTACAAAAAACTAAGTCATGGTCCGAAATAAAGCTAATTTGGTCAAACTTAAGAACATGGTCCGGGCTTGACGTGATAAAGAGATCTAACAAGCTCGGAGTCGTATTTTGCGAATATCTTGTTGGTAAATGTGTGTTTACGATGGTGATACTTGCAGCTGAGACATGATCGAGCAATTTATTGGTATAAGAGTCATCAACAAGAATATTAACATTAAAGTCACCACATATAACATAACGCTCATAATCAATCAAAAACGGGGATAACTCGGCAAGGAACGAGTCTAACAGAAAACACTTATGGGGGTTGTATACACATGATACTAATACTTTATTCGAGTTATCTGAGATTTCAGCAATAATAAACTCCGCACCATTGTTTTTTGATTCCACTAGGGTTCTAACTTTAAGGGAAGTCTTGCAATAGATGGCAACGCCTCCTCCCTTTTTAGATGTTCGATCAACGCGCATAAGTCTATAGTTAGGGATATTGTAGTAGAAATCGGATATGTCATTAGAAAACCAGGTTTCTGAAACACAAACAACGTCCACATTCGACTCAGCAAAAACATCCCTCACATAATCCAGTTTCTCTCTATTTAAGCTACGAGCGTTGAAATGCACAATGTTAAATCCATTAGACTGCTTGCATAAAATGTTAATTACTATCTTGTGATATTCGTTTATGCTGAAGGCAGATTTCCTACAGGGATTTGAGTCCATCAGTCGGAGAAGGAACAAATACAAGCGGTGCTAAATACATAAAAACAACAGCACAGAAACAAATGCAGGAGATCATAACAAATAAAATTATGCATGGGAAGAGTAAAGACTAAGAAGAAACAATAATAGTAAACATTTGAATAATGTAGATTGCAGCACAGAATCAAAGAGATAGAAAAAAGTATATTTAAGAGAGTAAGATGGGAAATGAAAAGGTAAAAAACATATCTTAAATAATCCAAAACGTTCATTCGCAAGTTATACAATGTATGTTATTATTTACGCACTCATGTCCCAATGACAGCGTTCACCTCAGCTATGCTGCTTACCACTTTCGCCTCTTCACCTGCTTTGTGCCGAACAAAAACTTTGCCACGAATTGAGAACGCCGACGCTAACTTTTTCTGCCGCCTAAGCACAGAGGCATGTGTCATCACCACTCGCAGTTTTTTTGGTAAGCTTTCATGCAAAAACACTGATCCATAACCCGGCAAATCAACATCAGAGAGCGCAAGCGATCTCTTTTTTGACTTGCAGAACACAGCGATAGATTTCAGAAGTTGATTTCGGTCAGGTGCAGAAAACAGTTTCACAACGATGGGTGAATTGTGTGTTTTTTGATGTTTATTACCCACTCCCTTTCGCAGTCGAAACACATCTCGTAGTGGTGGTGCTTTGTGCTCAGCCACACAACAAATTTTCGAGAAAAGCTCAGGTAAACACTCATTAGCAGTTTGTGGAATGCCAGTAATAATTAAATCGGATGCAACAGAACTACTCTCAAGAGCATTGAGTTGGGCCTGAGCTTCGATAAGTTCATTACGCAGCATCAGAACATCAGAGCACGCGTTCTCAACTGCAGTCACTCTCCTCTCAATTGCCGTGAAAGACATTTTCAGGTTAGCCGTTTCAGCAGCTAACTCACCGAATTTTTGCATAATGCGCTCTTCAGTCTTCCCCATTACAGCTGTCAACTCTTTAACTATGGAGTCTCTCAGCTCTTCAAATTCCTTTTTAAGCACATTCGATGATGGTGTGAGGGGGGTTTTATGGGGAGATGACTGTCCTCTTGCTGGATTTTTCCGCGACATAGCTGTTGGTTTCATAAATTATTTTTTGTATTATTCAAGTTTATTCGACAATTGGCTGGAACAGGTAAACTGGTACAAACAAATTAACACCACAAACAGTTCGCAGCACACGCGCATACCTACAACACAAACGATGTGGACAATAGTCGAGGTATTTCTGAGGAAATATACATTTATATGAGAGCGCTTAAAAAACACGTCCTACTCAGCCGACATTAGAACGTTATTTTTATTATTTTAAAATTAAAAAAAAAATACGTTCGAATTTCGCAAAGAAACATCACAGTTAACGGATGCCAATTCGATTTGGGAGCAAAATGGCTGCAATTGTCAAAAAATGTGTCTTTCGAGCAAACCTCTTGTGATTGAATCATGGGAACAGCGATTGAACAGGTGATCGAGGCTGTTTACTGTTGTGAAATTTTTTTTCAAATATTCGACACAGCTGATATTGACAGTAACTGATTTGCTTTTCAAAGTTAAAAAAGTAATCATGATTTTGTGGAAAGCGTCTAAAATTTAAAAATTAAAAAATGTCCAATATCAAATGCACAAAACTCTGAACTGCCTTTATAAAGGCATGATTTAATTTCTGCCCCATTTTAACAGATAGAAGCTTCGAATTTCAAACAATGCTTAAGCCTCGTTTTCATTATGGCAATTATGTCGTCCAATTTTGCCAAATTAATGAAAACGGGCTGCCAAATAGTGTCAGTTGCGTTTGCAGTCAGGTTTGTCAGCTCACTGTGAGACAAAATGGCATTCAAGTGAAAACGGCCAAATTTCAGTTTGCCAGCGCTGTTGGAAACGTTTGACACACAAAAAAGATTTGCCAACATGCTGGCAAATCTCATTAAGCGAGCAATTCGTGTTTGTTTGTATAGCTGAACGATCTCGGGAACGGTTCAACCGATTTAAATGAAATTTGGCACAGAGATAATGTATCACCTTCTAAGACTTTCTGCTTACGTGTTGCCACTCAGAATGTCTCACAAGGTTGCCACCTATTCGAAATTAAAAAAAAAATTGCATGACATATACCGATATGGGTATCAAATGAAAGGTATTTCACTCCGCATTACAATAGGGACATTTTTGAGTAGGGTTTCCATTTAGGGTTGCCACCTATTCGAAATTTAAAAAAATTGCATGAGATATGCCGATATGGGTATCAGACGAAAGGTATTTCACTCCGCATTACAATAGGAACATTTTTGAGTAGGATAGCCATTTAGGATTGCCACCTATTCCAAATTAAAAAAAAAATTGCATGAGATATGGGTATCAAACGAAAGGTATTTCACTCCGCATTGCAATAGGGACATTTTTGAGTAGGGTTGCCATTTAGGGTTGCCACCTATTCGAAATTTAAAAAAATTGCATGAGATATGCCGACATGGGTATCAAACGAACGGTATTTCACTCCGAATTACAATAGGGACATTTTTGAGTAGGGTTGCCGTTTGGGGTTGGAGTAGTTGGAGGACGTAATGGATAAGTCAGCTTCAAATTCTGCAGTTTTCGTTCACCCAGTCGGTACTACCACTGAAAAAAGGAAGCGGGTGAGAAAACTGACTGAAAAATGGACAGCCGAGCAAAGGGAGAGGCTATTGCAGGAAGTAGAGGTCAGGGAGGGGACCTTGAATTTTCTTTCGTCTCAATACAGGGGCCGGAATTTGAGGGAGGCTCAATGACAAGATGTGGCGGATATTTTAAAGATGTCGCGATTTGAGGTATCTGCCAAGTCGAACTGCCTGCGCTGCTCTTTCCGCGTGAGTTCCTTTTTTCTTTATAAATATACTAGCATTTACCCGCGGCCCCGTCCGTAAGGAGAAAATGAAATGTATGGGCTATTCACGTTAGCCTGCTTGTCAAGTTATCTGTTTAAAAATTTTTTTCTGTCTAATGCACTTTATTTTTGTAATTGAGTAAAAAAAAAAGATTTATATGAGCTGATAACCTGATGGGATCCAACAAATGATCCTGAATTTATCCAGAAAAAGACACGAATTGACCCCGACGATATCGCGGACGGATTCCGAAAACCATCCAGAAATGCCCCGGAATGGTCTCCAAAATTTCCCGGAATAGTCCCAAAAAAACCAGAAATGACGAGACGATTCTAGACTTATCCAGAGAACCACACAGAAATGATGCCGGAAGGGTCCCCAAACGATCCCGTACAGATCCCGAGAACCATCCAGAAATGCCCCGGAAGGGCCTCCAAAAGTTCCCGGAATAGTCCCAAAAAAAAACCCGAAATGACAACGACACGATTCTAGACTTTTCCAGAGAACCACACAGAAATGATCCCTGTAGGGTACCAAAATGATCCCGTATTAGTCGCGAAAAAGTCCCGAAATTACCCTGACGGGATCCCGGACGGATACCCAAAACCATCAAGAAATGATGCCGGAAGGTACCCCAAATGATCCCGTATTAGTCTCGAAAAAGTCCCGAAATTACCCCGACGGGATCCCGGACGGATACCCAAAACCATCTAGAAATGATGCTGGAAGGTACCCCAAATGATCCCGAAAAAGTCCCGAAATGACCCTGATGGGATCCCTAAAACGTTCCAGAAATGATGCCGAAAGGGTCCCCAAATGATCCCGTATTAGTCGCGAAAACGTCCCGAAATTACCCCGACGGGATCACGGACGGATACCCAAAACCATCTAGAAATAATGCCGGAAGGTAACCCAAATGATCGACTTCATCCCAGTTTTTAATATGTAATGAAAACACATCCCTACAAGAATACTGACTATCATATGACTATCATCTGATTGTCAGCAATGTCAACCTAACGATCAGCGCCTCATACAAACTTTCTATCACAAACTTAAGGGGACTTGCGCAAATGTTATGTAAACAACTGTGTACGTGTGAGTTTTTGTCTCCTTCTTATACACCAACATCGCCTACTGATTAAGTATATAGCCGTACTGCTCACTCTCATTCCTTTTCCTGGATCAGCGCTGACACTCTAACTATCAAAAAGCATCATATTTGATAGTTTACTGTAGATATCAGGTTTGACTGTTATACTCTCATAAATGACAATTGTTATATTCCGCCAAAAATGAAACAATGCTTTTTGCTTTTTATTTATTTTATTTCATTACGTTTTTAATTTTGTACGTGATAAAAGCATACGCGTTTCTTATTTGTTTAAAATAAATAGTTTTATAAGAATTCGAGTTCAGAATGTTCAATTTAAATTCAGAAAATAACAAAGCATGCGGAAACACATTTAAAAATTAATCACCACTAACCACTATTATTTTTCGCGTATCAATTTTTTGAGTGCGCCCCATACATTCCGACAGCTTTTGGTATTTTTTATACTCAGTTGAGCAGAGCTCACAGAGTATATTAACTTTGATTGCATAACGGTTGGTTGTACAGGTATAAAGGAATCGAGATAGATATAGACTTCCATATATGAAAATCATCAGTATCGAAAAAAAAATTCGATTTAGCCATGTCCGTCCGTCCGTCCGTCCGTCTGTCCGTTAACACGATAACTTGAGTAAATTTTGAGGTATCTTGATGAAATTTGGTACGTAGGTTCCTGGGCACTCATCTCAGATCGCTATTTAAAATGAACGATATCGGACAATAACCACGCCCACTTTTTCGATATCGAAAATTTCGAAAAATCGAAAAAGTGCGATAATTCATTACCAAATACGCATTAAGCGATGAAAATTGGTAGGTGAGTTGAGCTTATGACGCAGAATAGAAAACTAGTAAAATTTTGGACAATGGGCGTGGCACCGCCCACTTTTAAATGAAGGTAATTTAGAAGTTTTGCAAGCTGTAATTTGGCAGTCGTTGAAGATATCATGATGAAATTTGGCAGGAACGTTACTCTTATTACTTTATGTCTGCTCAATAAAAATTAGCAACGACCACGCCCTCTTTTTAAAAAATTTTTTTTTTTAAATCCAAATTTCAAAAGAAAAGTTAATATATTTACAGCATATAAGTAAATTATGCCAACATTCAACTCCAGTAATGATACGGTGCAACAAAATACAAAAATAAAAGAAAATTTCAAAATGGGCGTGGCTCCGCCCTTTTTCATTTAATTTGTCTAGGATGCTTGTAATGCCATAAGTCGAACAAAAATTAACCAATCCTTGTGAAATTTGGTAGAGGCTTAGCTTCTAGGACGGTAACTGTTTTCTGTGAAAAAGGGCGAAATCGGTTGAAGCCACGCCCAGTTTTTATACACAGTCGACCGTCTGTCCTTCCGCTCGGCCCTTAACACGATAACTTGAGCAAAAATCGATATATCTTTACTAAACTCAGTTCACGTACTTATCTGAACTCACTTTGTATTGGTATAAAAAATTGCCGAAATCCGACTATGACCACGCCCACTTTTTCGATATCGAAAATTACGACAAAATGAAAAAACTGCCATAATTATATACCAAACACGAAAAAATGGATGAAACATGGTAATTGTATTGGTCTATTGACGCAAAATATAACTTTAGAAAAAAACTTGGAAAAATGGGTGTGACACCTACCATATTAAGTAGAAGAAAATGAAAAAGTTTTGCAGGGCGAAATCAAAAGCCCTTGGAATCTTGGAAAGAATACTGTACGTGGTATTACATATATAAATAAACTAGCGGTACCCGACAGATGATGTTCTGGATCACCCTGGTCCACATTTTGGTAGATATCTCGAAAACGCCTTCACATATACAACTCCCCCCACTCCCTTTTAAAACCCTCATTAATACCTTTAATTTGATACCCATATCGTACAAACACATTCTAGAGTCACCCCTGGTCAACGTTTATGGCGATATCTCGAAAAGGCGTTCACATATAGAACTAAGGCCCACTCCTTTTTAAAATACTCATTAACACCTTTCATTTGATACCCATATCGTACAAACAAATTCTAGAGTCACCCCTGGTCCACCTTTATGTCGATATCTCGAAAAGGCGTCCACCTATAGAACTAAGGCCCACGCCTTTTTAAAATACTCATTAACACCTTTCATTTGGTACCCATATCGTACAAAAAAATTCTAGAGTCACCCCTGGCCCACCTTTATGGCGATATCTCGAAAAGGCATCCACCTATAGAACTAAGGCCCACTCCCTTTTAAAATATTCATTAACACCGTTCATTTGATACCCATATCGTATAAACAAATTCTAGAGTCACCCCTGGTCCACCTTTATGTCGATATCTCGAAAAGGCATCCACCTATAGAACTAAGGCCCACGCCCTTTTAAAATACTCATTAACACCTTTCATTTGATACCCATATCGTACAAACAAATTGTAGAGTCACCCCTGGTCCACCTTTATGGCGATATCTCGAAAAGGCGTCCACCTATAGAACTAAGGCCCACACCCTTTTAAAATACTCATTAACACCTTTCATTTGATATCCATGTCGTACACAAAAGTTCTAGAGTCACCCCTGGCCCACCTTTATGGCGATATCTCGAAAAGGCATCCACCTATAGAACTAAGGCCCACTGCCTTTTAAAATACTCATTAACACCTTTCATTTGATACCCATATCGTACAAACAAATTCTAGAGTCACCCCTGGTCTACCTTTATGGAGATATCTCGAAAAGGCGTCCACCTATAGAACTAAAACCCACGCCCTTTTAAAATACTCATTAACACCTTTCATTTGATACCCATATCGTACAAACAAATTCTAGAGTCACCCCTGGTCCACCTTTATGGCGATATCTCGAAAAGGCGTCCACCTAGAGAACTAAGGCCCACACCCTTTTAAAATACTCATTAGCACGTTTCATTTGATACCCATATTGTACAAACGCATTCTAGAGTCACCCCTGGTCCACGTTTATGGCGATATCCCGAAAAGGCGTCCACCCATAGAACAAAGGCCCACTCCCTTTTAAAACACTTATTACACTTTTCGTTTGACACCCATATTGTACAAACGCATTCTAGAGTCAACCCAGGTCCACTTTTATAACGATATTCCGATAAGGCGTCCACCTATAGAACTAAGGCCCACTCCCTTTTAAAATACTCATTAACACCTTTCATTTGATACCCATATAGTACAAACAAATTCTAGAGTCACCCCTGGTCCACGTTTATGGCGATATCTCGAAAAGGCGTCCACATATAGAACTAAGGCCCACGCCCTCTTTAAAATACTCATTAACACCTTTCATTTGATACTCATATCGTACAAACAAATTCTAGAGTCACTCCTGGTCCATCTTTATGGCGATATCTCGAAAAGGCGTCCATCTATAGAACTTAGGGCCACGCTCTTTTAAAATACTCATTAATACCTTTTATTTGATACCCATATCGTACAAAATAAATTCTCGAGTCAGGCCTGGTCCACCTTTATGGCGATATCCCTAAATGGCGTCCATCTATAGATCTATGGCCCACTTCCTCTTAAAATACTCTTTAATACCTTCCATTTGATACACATGTCATACAAACACATTCCAGGGTTACCCTAGGTTCCTTTTACAACATGGTGATATCCCTTACTTTGTCTCCACAGCTCTCAACTGAGTATATAATGTTCGGTTACACCCGAACTTAGCCTTCCTTACTTGTTAATATTATTTTCGATTTTTTTTCTTTTAGCATGGAGCTTTGAAATGCTCTCTTTTTCATTTTTTAAACTTATTTTTTATATGGTTTTCGTCGGTTGAAAATGGCGGAATTTAAAAAATAACAAAACAACCGTGATAATCATTTGATTGTCATATGACGGTCAGTAGTGACGACATGATTAAATCGGATAAACTGTTCTCGCATACATAAAATTCCGTTGAGAATTATGTATCTGTCTCACATGCATAATGGTATCTGCTGTATGTTCTTTTGTTCTGTACCAGGTGTCCGAAGCTTTCCCAGTTTGAGTTCTTTTTCATGATTACAGGCTGTCGTTGGGAACATGCGGACATGCGTGAGCGATCAAAGGAACATACATAAATTTGAGTATCAATGTTTACGTCATCGCAGGATCAGCATTGTCAATTACAAGTGTGAGTGTGTTAGTAAAACTATCAGCGTTTCTTGTAGGGATTTGACACCAAATCGCCATGGTGACAGTTAATGTCAGTATTTGATGTCAGTGATTTTGACATAGTGAAAACAAAGCATTACATATATTACAAAAAATGTTGTCTAAAAAAATCATAGAGATCGGTCATATATAGAACTTATATCACATGTTTGTAACGCATCAAAAAAATAAACTACGGTTTTTGAGGTTGCGTATTTGCCATGACGTAGCAAATGCAAAGCCGTATATAATTTTTTGGAGAATGCAATGCTAAATATCTATTGCTTTTGGAATGCAATCCACAAAGCATGTTTTTTGATCCAAATTGCGGTGTATATTTACAGGCGCGCATCAACAGAGCACATAGTCGCACAAAGTGCGGGTATGATTTTTTCACTTTCTGTTGCAAATTTTTCTGTTTATATTTCTGTTCCTATAAAAATTGATCAAAGTTCGTTAATTTTTTGTTGAATTCGCAAATAACTGTAAATTAACACAAAACAAACACATGGTGCAGCGAAATGCTGAAATGTGGTATGATTTCATAGAAAGAAGTCTATTGATTGAATACTTATCGATTTTAGAACTACCAGTTAAAGATACATACAAGTTATCGGCTGAAAGATTTAATAGCCAAAAAACATGTTTTTATTGGTCAAAAGACCTTTATTGTGAATCTAGATGTTAATGACTATCTTTACAATTTTTAAATCTTCCCTATTTATAACTTAAATTTACTTATGCTAGCATTATTTCTGTTTACCACTTTGGTAACTCGTGCCGGATGTTTGTTTGGCCTATTTAGCTATTGCTGACTTATGTTTGTATTTAGTCGGCGCATGGCGGATGTTGTTGCGTTATTTGCAATATCGGTAGTCAGCATTATTCCGCTGACTTTAGTTAACATTATTGTTGCTAACTCCTCCGCCCTTAAAAACGGATGTCCTCGGTCGTTACAACAAAATTTTGGTATGTTACTTGATCTACTCGAGGGGATGGTTGTGGATAAGGCGGTTGGCTAATGGTTACCTTTTCAAGGGGTATGCTGTCTTCATTGGTTACATATTTGCCTGTTAATCCCGGAATTATCATTGCCTTGAGTGCCAATATTATTATCAGTGCCAGTGCTGTCACAGATATTCAAAGATTTGTTGATGAGGCTATTGCACTTTTAGTTTTTATGGTTTCAATGTACTTTGTATATTCTAGATGGAGCTCTTTCATCATTTCCAAGCTTAGTATTTCTTCTTCGACCGATTGCGTTGAGCTTAGTTGAAGTACAGCTGGAAGTGGTTTATTGCTAGAAACTTCGTTAAAAACAAATACCTGATTATCTATTGTTACTCTGGAGTTGTGATATTCGATTGCATATGATCCTGTGAGTTTAATTTCCTCTTCGTCGATAAGGATAGTTCCATTAAATTGATTTACTAGAATTATACCCGGAAGAATTTCTTCGATGGTAGGGACATGTTGATTGTTCATCATAGCATCATGGCTTTTGAGCAAATGTGGTAAACAGGATGAATTACTTATATCTATAATATTTTTCTTAGAGCAAATTTCGTTATTATTGTATTCTTCACGTTTATTTTTTAATCCGAAAATCTTACTATTACATAATAACAAATTTTCATATGGTACTTTGAATACCTTATTACCCTTTTTTAATGGTTTAATTAGCAATTTTTCGCAAATATTCTTATTGGTAATTGGAATGTTAATTAAATATAAAATCATTGAACTATTAGAAGCTATTTTGACATTTGCAAATTGAAATGCTTCTTCTATATTATTGAAAGGAATACTGTCGTTTTCGAAAATATTTTTTATTGTATTAATTTCTGTATTGGTCCAATGTATTTCTTAATTTACATTTATAATTTCTTCTTTTATCGTTTGCAACTTATATTTAATACTGACAGCGACATCATGTTGGATGTTGTCCTTATTACTATAAAGTGAAAGTATCTTATTTGAAATTTCTGTAATATTTTTCATTCTCTCATTAATTAGTTTATTAATTATAACTTGTTTATTATTATTATTATACATCGTTTATCTGATTTTCTAAAATTACGAAATCCTCGTGGTCAGGATTTCCTGCTAACCCTTTACAAGCTGTTCCAGTTTCATTTATAGATCTTTTATTAACTTGAGGTCTTATTCTATTTAAATAATTTTGGGTTTGGGATAATTCTGTGTTCAGGAAAGGAAGGAAGGAATTGTTTGCTGTGGTTTTCCGTCTTATTGTATCGTCTAATCCGTCTAATATTTTCTGATATGCGTCTATGTCTATTGAGTGAATAATTCTCTAAGTTCCTGTTTGTATTTTGATAAATCCTGCATTGAAAGTCGCTATAAGCGAGCTCGTATAGTCGAGAATCCTGTACTCTGCATTTATTAGTGGTAAAAGGAGCCTGAAAATAAAAATTTGGGGTTAAGTCCTAATGTTGCTTTTGTGTATAGTTCGTCCTTTTTCCGTGACTAGTACGCTGGATTTGTCCTCTCTTACTATTTCTTTCCTATATCTAGCTGTAAATTTGGATCCTATGCGTTTATTTATCCTAACGTAAATTACATCACCAGGGGTATATGTTTTCGTGGGTTGCCGTGTTTTGTTGTGATTTTCTAAGTCTTTCTCTTGCCTTTTCTTAAGGATGTCTGTGTTTTCTCGTCGTGAATTTTCGTACTGTTCTGGGTCTATTGAAACTCGTCTGCCGAAAAATGTCTCTATCGGTCGTTTTCCTGTTGCGTGATGTATGGAATAGTTGTATTCATATGTAGATCTGTCTAAAAGTTCTTGGAATGAGCGATGGGTCCGTTCTGTTTGTAGACAGTATACCATTTATCACCGAAGGATTTAGGTAGCGTTTTAATAGTGCAGTTAGGTTGTGTGTTTAAAATTCGTGTTTAATAATTATCAGCGTTATTGTAAACTTCGCGTGAATGCAATTCCCAATGGAAAAATTCCCACATTTGTTCTGTTCTAATTGTCAACTTCACATGTGAAAAATTTCCCATTTTCGAAAAATTACCCTAACCGTCAACAAATATTTTTCCACGTGAATGTATAGAATTTATTCGCAAAACTGAAAGTGGGGAACAACACTCGATAAAATGTAAGGATTGTTTATTGCTTATTAAACTTAGTTAAGAATTATTTTATATCACATTAGGTCTATAAACAAAACTCAGTTGACTTTCTTGGTAAGCACTATGGCCGAAAATCCTGAAATAGGAAAGGGCTTCCAAAAAAAAAAATAAAGATAAAATGCTGGCTCTTTGGAAGAAATTGAACAATTCCCTCAATAGCATGGGCTATGGAATGTGCCATAATTTATATAGCCTTTTCTTACAGGTTTGGATTGATCGAAAACGATACGTACAAAACAAGGCTGTCGAAAATACCAAAAATAGGAAAAAGACCGGTGGAGGACCTTGCAAGCAACATGTTTTTTCTGTATTAGAACAGTCAATTTTGGATATAACTGTGTCAGTAGCAGCTGCGGAAGGTGTCGAAGATGGCAAGCCTTTTGGTTTGAATGCAACGAAATCAACTGGTAAGCAACGTGAAAATAACAGTAGTGATGAAGACAACAGCTCTAGTGAGGACTCTGAAGTGGAACTTAGTTGCATGGACAATAGCTTGGACGAAAATAGCACCGAAACTGCCGGTGACACGCAAAGGGAAAGTGCTTTGCCTGCACAAAAAACCAGCCAGCAAACTCGCAAAAAAATTAACCCTTCGGAGCTATTAAACATTGAACTAGATGTTCAAACAGAAATGAATGACAACGTCAGAAAGGGCTTGGAAATCCAGAGTCATCACTATACTGAAATAGAAGGCCACTTAAAGGAATTAAACCAAGGCCTCGAAAACTTTCAAAATATTTAAAACAGTTTACTAAAGGAAACAAAACGCCACAATTCGGAAATTGAACGGCTCGGAAAAATTGAAGTTGACCGTAAACTCACACTTATAAACACCCAAATCGAGGTTCAAAATTTGAAAATACTAGCTGCAAAGAAAAGCTTAGGCATTAATTAGAATGTTTCGAACGTTTTTGTAAAAAAATGAATTTTATGTACTTTATTTTTTCAAATTGATAAAGCAAGATTAACAATAAAGCCGCTTTTGAGCTAATACAAGTCAGACTTTTCTTTGAAGAGTGTCATTCAATTATAAAGACATTTTGTCATAAATTTACATAAGGCAATTGCCTATATTTGCTCTAATACGCTTAGCCTCATTGAGGTATGATGAATGCGATTCAGATTTTTCAAACTGCACGTGTTCAGAAATTTCCGGTTGAGAAGCTCTATTTGAAATAAAAGGTGTGTCATCGCACCGATACTAAGCATATATTGTGCAACGCGCAACAGACATTAGTAATGTTACGTCCACGTGCATGATCCTCATTAAATTTGATTTCTGTGGAGCCCTCTTCCGCTGATCTGTGGGGTGTTAGCAACCAAGGCTCCAGTGGATATCCAGCGTCGCCTATGAACAAAATTTGATTTTGGGACTTAGAGATTTCATTAAAATTTTACCTAGCAGCCAAACATTTCTAGTGCCTAGCAAGTAATCCCGCTCCATTGAAACCCTCAATTCCCTTGTATTCCAAATTAATGAGTCATGGCAGGCTACAGCGTGTGTAGCATCGACGTATCTTATTGCCATTTTTTTATCACATATCTGCAGATAACATTATTAACATGCGTAAAAGCATACACAAATTTTACCAATCTACCAGCAAAACATTCATACTATAGTAACCCTTTCTGTTAAAATATAAGTGTTTATTATTCCTAGGGCCTATAATTCTAACGTATGTGCCATCTATGCAGCCAATAATGCCTGGGATATTAAATTGTTGATGACAATCCAAAGAAATTTCACGCATTTCGTCTTTAGTAGGCCATTTTATCCACTGATTGCAAAGGCACTCGTCAAAAACATCCAATAATTCAGACAAGACGTGGCTAAAACTTGACTGCGATAAGCCAACATCCACTTGCCTCCCTACTCCTTTTTGGTATGCTCCCTCAGCAAAAAATCTTAGAGCAGCTGAAAGCTTTACGACTGTGTCTATTGCAAAACGTTTACGTGCCACTGGCAGACCACTGTGCAATACATCCAACAAATATTTGAACGCCGGCTGATTTATTCTATACAATTGGTGAAAGCTATGTATAAATAGTTAAAACGCGATTATTTATTTGGTTTACGAGTATAATTATTTGCATGTTTACCTTGCATTGGGTAATTCAAGGGGATTACACTTGTCGCGTAATATCCTCCTGGACACTCGTTCAGCCAATTGCTGACTGGTATTAGTTTCTTCTTCAATTAAACAAAGACGCAAGTAAGCACTAATCATTACAATTTTAATATTTAACGCAAAAATAAAAATGTTGACTACACAACAGCAAGTTTTTCTGCAAAATTTGTAAACAAAACATGAGTGATGTTCACAATAGCATATTCGAAATTCGAATATAAGGATTGATTCACATGAAATTAACGATACGAATTTTTTGTTCATGGGAAATACAAAATTCATAGGATTGATTTATTCACATGAAGTTTACAATAAGGCTGTATATGTCTATGGTAGGTTGGGAATGGTATCTTGAATTGATAACTGTCTTCTTCTCCTAAAGATATCCAAAGTTGGTTTTTGAAGGCGTTTATGGGTCCTTCCAATGTTGGGATTAGATTGTGTGATGAGCTCTCATCAGAGTGTGTAGCAACTGATAAGGAATTTAATTCGAAGGGCCAGGATAATGTATCTGCAACTTCGTTAGCTTTTCCGGGCTTATATTTTATTTCATAGTTGTATTCTTCCAGGATCGCTTTCCATCGTTTCAGTTTGGAGTTATTATTTCTGTTGCTTAAGGCATATGTAAGGGGCTGATGATCTGTGTGGATAATTAATTTTGCTGTTCCGTGCAGATAGTTTCTAAAGGAATTTAGGGCCCAAATTATGGCGAGCATTTCTTTTTCGTTTACCGCATAATTTTCCTCTGCTTTGTTCACCGTTCTTGATATGAAGGTTATTGGTCCATTTTGCTCTAAAACTGCGCCTATGGCATATTTTGAGGCATCTGTGGTTAGGTCGAATTCTTTGTTATAATCGGGATATTGCAAAATTACTTTGGAAGTCAAAGTGGATTTGATTTTATTGAATGCTGCTTTTGCTTCTTCATTACTGGGATTTTCTTTGAGCTACTTTTGGACATTCTTCCTTCTTCGCCTCGAAGTAGGGATGTTAGGGGTTTTGCTAACTTAGCGTAATCTAATATCTATATCTACATATATATATTGTCACGGATATTAGCATCACTAAGCTATACCATCACTAAGGCGATGCTAAGGCCATGCCAAGCAGTATTTACGTCAAAAATCAAATCATGTATACACATATATAAGGCAGCCGAAAGAGATGTCACACACTGATGCATTTACTTATACGCCTATGTGTGTGCGAGAGACTGTAAACTACAAACTCACATACATCTGAGAGACGCAGAAAAGTAGAAAATTGTAAACAAGTAGAAACTATATGAGAACTATAAACACTCGAAATAGTTGGTAAGTTCTGGAAATCGAAGAGCCTAGAAGTATGCAGCGTAAACTATAAAAGCGGGGCAGGCGAGTAAGAAGTAATTCAGTTTGAGTTGAGCTATCAATCAGTTTGATTAAGCACGCGATCTGGCGGCCAATAGTAGAGTTTTATTTGAGTTATCAATCAGTTTGGCTATTAAGCCAGCGAGTAGCAAAGTATAAGTGTTATATAGAAGTACTTTAATAAAGGCCATTTTTCATTATTCAATATTGGAGTTATTTATTCAACAGTTTAGTGATACGAACTTAGCAAAAGGGCAAATAAGAGGATTTGCAGCAAATTCGTTACAATTGGTGTCAGAAGAGGAATTGTTGAATAAATTCCAGAGGACAACAAGGACATGGCAAAGTTCAGTGAATTTAAGATCCAGCAACTGAAGAGGGAGTTGGAGAGCCGTGGATTGAATACAAGCGGCGTTAAACTTGAACTTCAGGCACGGCTACGAGAGGCAATGGAAGCAGAAGGAATTGATGTGGATGAGTATGTCTTTTATCCTGATGGGGACGAGACAACAACAAATATTGAAGAGAAAAACGAAACATCGCAGTCAGTTACGAGCACAGACTTGAGCATGATTTTGGCTGCAATATCTGCACAAACATCGACTGTAAAAGAAATGTCGACACAGATTACATCCAAGGTGGAAACACAGCTCGAAGAACAGAAGACATATATGGCATCCCAACTGGAAGAGCAGAAGACATATATGGCATCCCAACTGGAATCACAGGAGGCACGTATTTCAGAAATGACGTCGCAAGTGTCATCTCAATTGGAAGATCAGAAGACATATAAGGTATCTCAATTGGAAGCGCAAGAGGCACGTATATCTGAAATGTCGGCAGAAATTTTGGAACACGTATCATCAAAACTGGAAGCGCAGGATGCAAAAATGGCTCAATTTCAGGCAGAAGTAGATGAATTAAAAGGTCGTATGGAGCAGTTGCAACTTAATCGGCCGGCTGCTTCAGCGAGTAATACGAAGGTAAAAACTCCATCTTTTGACGGCTCTGTTCCTTTCCAGGTCTTCAAGCTACAGTTTGAGAAGACCGCAGCAGTGAACAACTGGAATGTGGAAGATAAAGTTGCTGCACTTTTCATGGCGTTGAAAGGGCCTGCAGCTGAGATTTTACAAACCATTCCAGAGGGCGAACGGAACTGTTATGAATCATTGATGGGCGCTCTAGAGAGACGATACGGAACTGAGCATAGGAGACAGATATACCAAATGGAGTTGCTGAACCGCTTCCAGAGGCCTGGTGAAACATTGCAAGAGTTTGCGTCGGATATTGAAAGGCTAGCACATTTAGCGAATGCGGACGCACCCGTGGAATACACTGAAAGGGTAAAAATTCAGAGCTTTATAAATGGCATACGGGCCGCCGAAACAAAGCGAGCTACATACGCAAACCCAAAGCCAACATTCGCAGAAACGGTGTCACAAGCTCTGATTCAGGAAACAGCGTCGCTTCTGTGTAAGCCAGTTTTCAAAGCACGCCGTGTGGAAGTAGAAAGGCCAGAGTGGGTAGACACAATTCTGGAAGCACTGAAGGGATCTCAACAGAAGAATGCCGGAGTTATTAAATCTTTCAAGTACGGCAACCCAGGTCACATTGCACGCCATTGCGATCTTGGTCCTAATAGTTCCAACAATGTGGGTGGCCGTAAACGCAAAGCTGGCGGAAATGAGCAAGAGCGTGTCGAATGTAAAGAACGAAAACTTGCCCCGGCTATTGAATGTCCTGTGATATCTGTGTCGCAAATTGAAGGAAATCAAGCAGTCTTACCGTCAGAGGGAATGTGGATGGTAAAGAGCGTGTACTGACTGTAGATACGGGGGCATCTCATTCCTTGATTCGATCTGATTTGGTCTACAGGAGAGTAAAGTCATTACCTGGAGCAAGGTTGCGTACGGTCACAGGCGAATATAATCAAGTCCAAGGCGAAGTGGTATGTGAGGTATTAATTGGGAAAGTCATGGTTCTACACAAATTCGTTGTGGCGGAGATCGTTGGTGAAGTCATATTGGAAGTGGACTTCTTGGTTGACCATGACGTCAGGATCGATATGCGGAGAAAAATTATGCGCTATAAGAACCAGGACATACCACTTAACTTTAGTTTGGAAAAAGGGTTCAGCAGTAATCGGGTACTGGTGGAAAAGACTCGACAAAGACCACGAAAGTCAAAGGCAAAAGTTGATAGATCGAATGGGCCAAATAAATCAAAATCAAAAGTACCTGCGAGAGAAACACTGGCATTGACAAAACCTAAAAGACGCAGGAAAACGAAGCAACGAATTTCCGAGAAAGAATGCGAGGGTAGTTTCAAGCCGGAGCACACTACTGTTGTGAAATGTGGGATCGATACCGATTATGCAAAGCAAATCCGTCCAGCGCAAGCTCTACGAAGTGGTTCATTGACCAAACAACAGAGTGTGAAGAAACGGCCCAGGGTAATGAGTAGTAAGATGAAACACTGGCATGACAAGAACTTTAATTCGGAAGGTTTCTTGGCGGGAGATTTGGTACTGTTAAACAACCCTCACCGGCGGAAAGGTGTTCCAGCCAAATTTCGGTGCAGTTGGGAAGGCCCGTACAAAGTTGTGAAGAAGATCAGTGATACCATCTACCGCATACAAACCACTGGGAAACCACGGATTAGAAGAGTGGTACATTTGGAGATGCTAGCGGCAGTTAGATCGGGAGATTTGTATGATCGGGACGATCAGACTTAGGTGGAGGGCAGTGTCACGGATATTAGCATCACTAAGCTATACCATCACTAATGCGATGCTAAGGCCATACCAAGCAGTATTTACGTCAATAATCAAATCATGTATACACATATATAAGGCAGCCGAAAGAGATGTCACACACAGATGCATTTACTTATACGCCTATGTGTGTGCGAGAGACTGTAAACTATAAACTCACATACATCTGAGAGACGCTGAAAAGTAGAAAATTGTAAACAAGTAGAAACTATATGAGAACTATAAACACTCGAAATAGTTGGTAAGTTCTGGAAATCGAAGAGCCTAGAAGTATGCGGCGTAAACTATAAAAGCGGGGCAGGTGAGTAAGAAGTAATTCAGTTTGAGTTGAGCTATCAATCAGTTTGATTAAGCCCCCGATCTGGCGGCCAATAGTAGAGTTTCATTTGAGTTATCAATCAGTTTGGTTATTAAGCCAGCGAGTAGCAAAGTATAAGTGTTATATAGAAGTACTTTAAAAGGCCATTTTTCATTATTCAATATTGGAGTTATTTATTCAACAGTTTAGTGATACGAACTTAGCAAAAGGGCAAATAAGAGGATTTGCAGCAAATTCGTTACAATATTATAAATGGCAAAGTTTGGATGTTTGGATGTTTGTGCAGACGTTTGTCTTTGTGACTCAATCACGCAAGAACGGCAACACGGATTTGGATGAAATATGGCACACATATAGACAATAGTCTAGAAGGATCTACTAGCTATATATTTTTCAAAAGGGAGGAGGTCCCTGCCCCCTACGAACAGTTATAATTTAATTATTATATTTTTTAGTCTTTGCGACTGAATCACGCCAGAACGGCTACACGGATTTTGATGAAATTTGGGACACAGACAGTAGTCTACTAGCGAAATTTTTTTCGAACATGGAAAAAGGGGTGGGGTCTCACGACCCCTTCGAGCAATTACTTTTTAATAATTTTTACACATAATAACTTTACGTATACTAAATAAAAAAAAAAAAAAAAAAAAAATAAATGTAAATCTAAGGCCGAGCTTCTCTTCCAATTTGCGTCGTGCTCCTCTTGATTTTTCCTACAAATTGGCCGGACGGGACCTACATGTTTTATGCCGACTCCAGATGAGTTTTCACTGAGAGCTTTTCATGGCAGAAATACACCCGGAGCGCTTAGCCAAACACTGCCGAGGGGCGACCCCGCTTACAAAAATTTTCTTCTAATTGAAAAACCTTATTTCTAAAATTTTGATGTTGCTTTGCCCGGGAGTTGAACCCTGGGCATACGGTGTGATAGGCGGAGCACGCTACCATCACACCACGGTGGCCGCCCAGTATACTGGCCTTCACCAATATCACAGACTCAATGGGTCAAATTAGTCGCGGGCTTACAAAGTAAGCAGTCCGTCATCCCGTCGGGGTCATTTCGGGACTTTTTCGCGACTAATACGGGATCATTTGGGGATCCTTTCGGCATCATTTCTGGATGGTTTTCGGGATCCTTCCGGGATCTCGTCGGGGTAATTTGGGGACTTTTTCGGGATCATTTGGGGGCTCTTCCGGCATTATTTCTGGATGGTTTTCGGGATCCGTTCGGGATATCGTCGGGGTCATTTGAGGACTTTTTCGGGATCATTTGGGGGCTCTTCCGGCATCATTTCTGGATGGTTTTCGGGATCCGTCCGGGATCCCGTCGGGGTCATTTCGGGACTTTTTCGCGACTAATATGGGATCATTTGGGGTTCCTTCCGGCATCATTTCTGGATGGTTTTTGGGATTCGTCCGGCATCCCGTCGGGGTCATTTTGGGACTTTTTCTCGACTAATACGGGATCGTTTGCGGGCCCTTTCGGTATCATTTCTGGATAGTTGTCGGGATCCGTTCGGGATCCCGTCAGGCTCTTTTCGGAACTATTAGGAGATCATTTGAGGACCTTTCCGGCATCATTTCTGGATAATTTTCGGGTTCCTTTCGGAGTCCCATCAGGGTAATTTCTGGACTTTTCCGAGACTATTTCGGGATCATTTTGGGACCCTCCCAAGATCATTTCTGGATGGATTTCGGGATCTGTCCGGGATGCCGTCAGGGTCATTTTGGGACTATTAGGTGATCATTTGAGGACCTTTCCGGCATCACTTCTGGGTGGTTTTCGGTATCCGTTCAGGATCACGTCGAAATAATTGCGGGACTTTTTCGGGATAATTTGGGGTCCCTTCCGGAATCATTTCTGGTCATTTAGGGATGCGTTCGAGATCCCGTCAGGGTCATTTCGGGACTTCTTCGGGACTATATCAGGATCATTTCTGGATGGTTTACGGGATCCGTCCAAGACCCCTTAAGGGTAATTTCGGGACTATTAGATGATCATTTGAGGACCTTTCCGGCATCACTTCTGGATGATTTTCGGTATCCGTTCGGGATCCCATCGGAATCATTGCGGGACTCTTTCGGAATCATTTGGGATCCCTTCAGGCATCATTTCTGGATGGTTTTTGGGATTTGTCCGGGATCCCGTCGGGGTTATTTCGGGACCTTTTCGGGGATTATACGGGGTCATTTGGGGATCCTCTAGGGGTCGTATCATGACTTTTTCTGTATTATTTCGGGATCATTTGGGGACCCTTCCGGCATAATTTCTTGATGGTTTTCCTGATCCATCAGGGTCATTTCGGGACATTTTGGGATCATTTGGGGACCCTTCCGAGATCATTTCTGGATTCGTCCGGGATGCCGTAGGAGCCATTTCGGGATTTTTTGTTACTTTTCCGGGTTAGTTTTTGGACCCTTCCGGGATCATTTCTGGATCTGTGCGGGATCCCATCTGGGTCATTTCCGGACTATTTCGGGATCATTTTGGATCCTTCCGGAATCATTTCTGTATGGTTTTCGCGATCCGTCGTGGATCCCCTCGGAGCCATTTCGGAACTTTTTCTGGAGTATTTCGGGATAATTTAGGGACCCTTCCTGGATATTTTCTGGATGGTTTTTGAGATCCGCCCGAGAGCCCGTCAGGGTCACTTCGGAACCTTTTCGGGATCATTTTGGAACACCTTCAGGGATAATTTCTCTGTGGTTCTCTGGGTACGTCTAGAATCGTGTCGTTGTCATTTCGGGTTTTTTGGGACTATTCCGGGAACTTTTGGAGACCCTTCCGGGGCATTTCTGGATGGTTTTCGGGATCCGTCCGCGATAGCGTGGGGGTCATTTCGTAGCTTTTTCTGGATAATTTCGGGATCATTTGGGATCCTATCAGGTTATCAGCCCATTTAGTTCTTTTTATACTCAGTTGAGCAGAGCTCACAGAGTATATTAAGTTTGATTGGATAACGGTTGGTTGTACATATATAAAGGAATCGAGATAGATATAGACTTCCATATATCAAAATAATCAGGATCGAAAAAAAATTTGATTGAGCCATGTCCGTCCGTCCGTCCGTCCGTCCGTCCGTCCGTCCGTTAACACGATAACTTGAGTAAATTTTGAGGTATCTTGATGAAATTTGGTATGTAGGTTCCTGAGAACTCATCTCAGATCGCTATTTAAAATGAACGATATCGGACTATAACCACGCCCACTTTTTCGATATCGAAAATTTCGAAAAACCGAAAAAGTGCGTTAACTCATTACAAAAGACAGATAAAGCGACGAAACTTGGTAGATGGGTTGACGTTATGACGCAGAATAGAAAGTTAGTAAGATTTTGGACAATGGGCGTGGCACCGCCCACTTTTACAAGAAGGTAATTTAAAAGTTTTGCAAGCTGTAATTTGGCAGTCGTTGAAGATATCATGATGAAATTTGGCAGGAACGTTACTACTATTACTCTATATGTGCTAAATAAAAATTTGCAAAATTGGATGAACAACACGCCCACTTTTTAAAAAAAAAATTTTTTAAATTCAAATTTTAACAAAAAATTTAATATCTTTACTGTATATAAGTAAATTAAGTCAAAATTCAACTCCAGTAATGATATGATGCAACAAAATACAAAAATAAAAGAAAATTTCAAAATGGGCGTGGCTCCGCCCATTTTCATTTAGTTTGTCTAGAATACTTTTATTGCCATAAGTCGAACAAAAATTTACCAATCCTTCTCAAATTTGGTAGGAGCATAGACTCTATGACGGCAACTGTTCTCTGTGAAAATGGCCGAAATCGGTGGAAGCCACGCCCAGTTTTTATACACAGTCCACCGTCTGTCCTTCCGCTCGGCCATTAACACAATAACTTGAGCAAAATCCGATATATCTTTACTAAACTTAGCCCACGTACTTACCTGGGCTCACTTTTTCTTGGTATAAAAAATGGGCGAAATCTGACCATAACCACGCCCACTTTATTGATATCGAAAATTACGAAAAATGAAAAAAATGCCATAATTCTATACCAAATACGAAAAAAGTGATGAAACATGGTAACTGGATTGGTTTATTGACGCAAAATATAACTTTTGAAAAAACTTTGTAAAATGGGTGTGACACCTACCATATTAAGTAGAAGAAAATGAAAAAGTTCTACAAGGCGAAATCAACAGCCCTTGGAATCTTGGCAGGAATACTGTTAGTGGTATTGCATATATAAATAAATTAGCAGTACCCGACAGATGATTTTCTGGATCACCTGGTCCACATTTTGGTCGATATCGCGAGAACGCCTTCACATATACATCTAAGGGCCACTCGCTTTTAAAACCCTCATTAATACCTTTAATTTGATATCCATATCGTACAAAAACATACCAGAGTCACCCCTGTCCCACCCTAATGGCGATATCTCGAAAAGGCGTCCACCTATAGACCTAATGCCCCCTCCCTCTTAAAATGCTCAGTAACACCTTTCGTTTGATACCCATATCGTACAAACATTCTAGAGTCACCCCTGGCCCACCCTAATGGCGATATCTCGAAAAGGCGTCCACCTATAGACCTAGTGTCCACTCCCTCTTAAAATGCTCAGTAACACCTTTCGTTTGATACCCATATCGTACAAACATTCTAGAGTCACCCCTGGCCCACCCTAATGGCGATATCTCGAAAAGGCGTCCACCTATAGACCTAATGCCCACTCCCTCTTCAAATGCTCAGTAACAGCTTTCGTTTGATACCCATATCGTACAAACATTCTAGAGTCACACCTGGCCCAACCTAATGGCGATATTTCAAAAAGGCGTCCACCTATAGAACTAAGGATTACTCCCTTTTAAAATACTCATTACCACCTTTCATTTGATACCCATATCGTACAAACACATTCTAGAGTCACCCTGGCCCACCCTAATGGCGATATCTCGAAAAGGCGTCCACCTATAGACCTAATGTCCACTCCCTCTTAAAATGCTCAGTAACACCTTTCGTTTGATACCCATATCGTACAAACATTCTAGAGTCACCCCTGGCCCACCCTAATGGCGATATCTCGAAAAGGCGTCCACCTATAGACCTAATGTCCACTCCCTCTTAAAATGCTCAGTAACACCTTTCGTTTGATACCCATATCGTACAAACATTCTAGAGTCACCCCTGTCCCACCCTAATGGCGATATCTCGAAAAGGCGTCCATCTATAGACCTAATGCCCACTCCCTCTTAAAATGCTCAGTAACACCTTTCGTTTGATACCCATATCGTACAAACATTCTAGAGTCACACCTGGCCCACCCTAATGGCGATATCTCGAAAAGGCGTCCACCTATAGAACTAAGGATTACTCCCTTTTAAAATACTCATTACCACCTTTCATTTGATACCCATTTCGTACAAACACATTCTAGAGTCACCCTGGCCCACCCTAATGGCGATATCTCGAAAAGGCGTCCACCTATAGACCTAATGCCCACTCCCTCTTAAAATGCTCAGTAACACCTTTCGTTTGATACCCATACCGTACAAACATTCTAGAGTCACCCTTGGTCCAGCTTTATGCAGATATCTCGAAAAGGCGTCCACCTATAGAACTAAGGATTACTCCCTTTTAAAATACTCATTACCACCTTTCGTTTGATACCCATATCGTACAAACACATTCTAGAGTCACCCTGGCCCACCCTAATGGCGATATCTCGAAAAGGCGTCCACCTATAGACCTAATGCCCACTCCCTCTTAAAATGCTCAGTAACACCTTTCGTTTGATACCCATATCGTACAAACATTCTAGAGTCACCCTTGGTCCACCTTTATGGCGATATCTCGAAAAGGCGTCCACCTATAGAACTAAGGATTATTCCCTTTTAAAATACTCCTTACCACCTTTCATTTGATACCCATATCGTACAAACACATTCTAGAGTCACCCCTGGCCCACCCTAATGGCGATATCTCGAAAAGGCGTCCACCTATAGACCTAATGCCCACTCCCTCTTAAAATGCTCAGTAACACCTTTCGTTTGATACCCATATCGTACAAACATTCTAGAGTCACCCCTGGCCCACCCTAATGACGATATCTCGAAAAGGCGTCCACCTATAGACCTCATGCCCACTCCCTCTTAAAATGCTCAGTAACACCTTTCGTTTGATACCCATACCGTACAAACATTCTAGAGTCACCCCTGGCCCACCCTAATGGCGATATCTCGAAAAGGCGTCCACCTATAGACCTAATGCCCACTCCCTCTTAAAATGCTCAGTAACACGTTTCATTTGATTCCCATATCGTACAAACACATTCTAGAGACACCCCTGGTCCACCTTTATGGCGATATCTCGAAACGGCGTCCACCTATGGAACTAAGGATCACTCCTTTTCAAAATACTCATTAACAGCTTTCATTTGATACCCATATCGTACAAACACATTATAGAATCACCCCTGGTCCACCTTAATGGGGACATCTCGAAAAGGCGTCCACCGATAGACCTAAGGCCCACTCCCTCTTAAAATGCTCAGTAACACCTTTCATTTGATACCCATATCCTACAAACAAATTCTAGAGTCAGCCCTGGTCTACCTTTATGGCGATATCCCTAAATGGCGTTCATCCATAGAACTATGGCCTACTCTCTCTTAAAATACTCTTTAATACCTTTCATTTGATACACATGTTATACAACCACATTCCAGGGTTACCCCAGATTGATTTTCCTTATTTTGTCTCCATAGCTCTCAACTGAGTATGTTATGTTCGGTTACACCCGAACTTAGCCTTCCTTACTTGTTTTTACTCAATTACAAAAATAAAATGCATTAGACAGAAAACAAAACTTTAAACAGATAACTTGATAAGCAGGCTAACGCGAATAGCCCATATATTTAAATTTCTCCTTGCGGACGGGGCCGCGGGTAAAGGCTAGTATATTGTAAATGGGAAAGTTTGGATGTTTAGATGTTTGGATGTTTGTCCAAACGTTTGGCTTTGTGACTCAATCACGCAAGAACGGCTGGACGGATTTGGATGAAATTTTGCACACATATAGCCAATAGTCTAGAAGGATCTACTAGCTATATATTTTTCAAAAGGGGGGAGGTCCCCGGCCCCTAGAAACAGTTATAATTTAATTATTATATTTTTTCGTCTTTGGGACTGAATCACGCCAGAACGGCTACACGGATTTTGATGAAATTTGGGACACAGACAATAGTCTACTAGCGAAATTTTTTTCGAGCATGGAAAGGGGTGTGGGGTGCCATGACCCCTTCAAACAATTACTTTTTAATAATTTTTACACATTATAACTTTACGTATACTGGCCTTCACCAATATTACAGACTCAATGGGTCCAATAAGTCAAGGGCTTACAAAGCGAGCAGTGAAACCCTCCGCCTCCTCCCCCCCCTTCTCTATCACTCTGGTGTAAAATCTATAAATTGTTATAACTCAATTTAAATTTTCTCCTGAATCAATAGTTTTTGGTATCTGGCACATACAGATCGAGATCTAAACAATTTGGAAAAGCGATCAGTAGTCCTCTCCTTCTCCTCTCGCCATCCTCCCTCCTTCAATTGTATTGATTAGCATGCTTTTATTAGCTTTACCTGTATGTTTCTATGTAGCTCTTCATTCGCTCCAAGGCGCCTGCTGCCTTATTAACCTGGTTTTATAATTAGCTTCACCTTATTTGTAATCCCGTTAGGGTCATATCGAGACCCTTCCCGGATCATTTCTGGATGGTTTTCGGGATCCGTCCGGGATCATTTCGGGACTATCTCGGGATCATTTTGGGACGCTTCCGGGATAATTTCTGTATAGTTTTCGGGATCCGTCCGGGATCCCGTCGGGGTTATTTTGGCACATTTTCGGGGCTATTCCGGGGTAATTTCGGGACTATTTCCCGATCATATGGGGACCCTCTTCTGGCATCATTTCTGGATGGGTTTCGTGATCCGCCCGGCATCCCGTCGGGGTATTTTCGGGATCATTTGCGTTCCTTTGAGAGATAAATTCTTTGTGGTTTCCCGGATCACTACGGGACTTTTTCGGGGTCATTTTGGGTTCCTTCCGCAATCATTACTGGATGGTTTTAGGGATCCGTCCGGGATCCCGTCGGTAAATTTCGGGGCTGTTTCGGGATCATTAGGGGTATCTTCCTGCATCATTTCTGGATGGTTTTCGGGGTCCGTCCGGGATCCCTTCGCGTTCATTTTGGGACTTTTTCTCGACTAATACGGTATGATTTGGGGACCCTTTCGGCATCATTTCTGGACGGTTTTCGGGATCCGTCCGGGATACCGTCAGGGTCACTTCGGGACTATTTCGGGATTATTTGAGGTACTTACCGGCATCATTTCTGGATGGGTTTCGGTATCCGTCCGCGATCCCGTCGGGGTCATTTCGGGACCATTTGGGGTTCCTTCCGGCATCATTTCTGGATGGTTTTCGGGATCCGTCCGGGATGCTGTCGGGGTCATTTCGGAACTTATTCGGGACTATTTCGGGATTATTTTCGGATGGTTTTCAGGATCCGTCCGGGATCCCATCGGGGTTATTTTGGGACATTTTCGGGGCTATTCCGGGATCATTTCGGGACTATTTCGCGATCATTTGGGGACCCTTTCGGCATCATTTCTGGATGGGTTTCGCGATCCGTTCGGCATCCCGTCCGGGTATTTTCGGGATCATTTTCGTACCTTTGAGAGATAATTTCTTGATGGTTTCCGGGATCATTACGGGACTTTTTCGGGGTCATTTCGGGTCTCTTCCGCCATCATTTCTGGATGGTTTTCGGGATCCGTCCGGGATCCCGTCGGGGTAATTTCGGGACTTTTTCTCGACTAATACGGGATCATTTGGGGACCGCTTCGGCATCATTTCTAGATGGTTTTCTTGATCCGTCCGGGTTCCCGCCGGGTAATTTCGGGACTTTTTCTCGACTAATACGGGATCATTTGGGGACCCCTTCGGCATCATTTCTGGATAGTTTTCGGAATCCGTCCGGGATCCCGTGAGGGTCATTTCGGGACTATTTCGGGATCATTTGGGGTACTTACCGGCATCATTTCTGGATGGGTTTCGGTATCCGTCCGGGATCCCGTCGGGGTAATTTCGGGACCATTTGTGGTTCCTTCGGGCATCATTTCTGGATGGTTTTCGGGATCCGTCCGGGATGCTGTCGGGGTCATTTCGGAACTATTTCGGGATCATTTTTGGATGGTTTTCAGGATCCGTCCGGGATCCCGTCGGGGTTAGTTTGGGACATTTTCGGGGCTATTCCGGGATCATTTCGGGACTATTTCGCGATCATTTCTTGATGGGTTTCCAGATCCGTCCGGCATCCCGTCCGGGTATTTTCGGGATCATTTTCGTACCTTTGAGAGATAAATTTTTGATGGTTTCCGGGATCATTACGGGACTTTTTCGGGGTCATTTTGGGTCTTTTCCGCCATCATTTCTGGATGGTTTTCGAGATCCGTCCGGGACCCCGTCGGGGTCATTTCGGGACTTTCTCGGGATCATTTGGGGTCCCTTCCGGCATCATTTCTGGATGGTTTTCGGGATCCGTCCGTGATCCCGTCGGAGTCATTTCAGGACTTTTTCCGGATCATTTGAGGTACCTTCAGGCATCATTCCTAGACGGATTGGGGATCCATCCGGGATCCCGTCGGCGTCATTTCGGGACTTTTTTGCGACTAATACGGGATCATTTGGGGACCCTTTCGGCATCATTTCTGTCCGGGATCCCATCAGGGTATTTTCGGGACTATTAGGGGATCATTTGAGGACCTTTCCGGCATCATATCTGGATGGTTTTCAGTATCAGTCCGGGATCCCGTCGGGGTAATTTCGGGACTTTTTCGGGATCATTTGGGGTCCCTTTCGGCGTCATTTCTGGATGGTTTTCGGGATCCGTCCGGGATCCCGTCGGAGTTATTTCAGGACTTTTTCCGGAACATTTGGGGTACCTTCCGGCATCATTTCTAGACGGATTGGGGATCCGTCCTGGATCCCGTCGGGGTCATTTCGGGACTTTCTCAGGATAATTTGGGGTCCCTTCCGGCATCATTTCTGAATGGTTTTCGGGATCCGTCCGGGATCCCGTCGGAGTCATTTCAGGACTTTTTCCGGATCATTTGAGGTACCTTCAGGCATCATTCCTAGACGGATTGGGGATCCGTCCGGGATCCGTCGGCGTCATTTCGGGACTTTTGCGCGACTAATACGGGATCATTTTGGGACCCTTTCGGCATCATTTCTGTCCGGGATCCCATCAGGGTATTTTCGGGACTATTAGGGGATCATTTGAGGACCTTTCCGGCATCATATCTGGATGGTTTTCAGTATCCGTCCGGGATCCCGTCGGTGTCATTTCGGGACTTTTTCTCGACTAATACGGGATAATTTGGGAACCCTTTCGGCATCATTTCTGAATGGTTTTCGGGATCCGTCCGGGATCCCGTCTGGTTCATTTCGGTACTATTTCGGGATAATTTGGTGTACCTTCCGGCATCATTTCTAGGTGGTTTTCGCGATCCGTCCAGGATCCCGTCGGGGTCATTTCGGGAATTTTTCTCAACTAATACGGGATCATTTGGGGACCCTTTCGGCATAATTTCTGTATGGATTTCGGGATACGTCCGGGATCCCGTCAGGGTTATTTCGGGACTATTAGGGGATCATTTGAGGACCTTTCCCGCATCATATATGGATGGATTTCAGTATCCGTCGGGGATCCCGTCGGGGTCATTTTGAGACTTTTTCTCGATTAATACGGGATCATTTGGGGACCCTTTCGGCATCATATCTGAATGTTTTTCGGAATCCGTCCGGGATCCCGACGGGGTAATTTCGTGACTTTTTCTGCACTATTTCAACATCATTTGGGGACCCTTCTGAGATCATTTCAGCATCCGTCCGGGATCCTATCAGGGTCATTTCGGAACATTTTTGGCACTATTCCGGGATCATTTGGGGATCCTTCCTGTATCATTTCTGGATGGTTTTCGGGATCGCGTCAGGGTTATTTCGGGACTATTCCGGGATAATTTGGGAACCCTTCCGACATCATTTCTGGATAGCTTTCGGGATGCGTCCGGGATCCAGTCAGGTTCATTTCGGAACATTTTTGGCACTATTCCGGGATCCTTCCTGTATCATTTCTGGGTGGCTTTCGGGATCCCGTCAGGATTATTTCGGCACTTTTTCGGAATCATTTGGGGTTCTTCCAGCATCATTTCTGCATGGTTTTCGAGATCAGTCTGAGATCATGTCATGGTCACTTCGGGACTTTTGTGGGGACTATTTTGGATATTTTCGTGACCCTGCCGGGAACATTACTGTATGGTTTTAGGGACCCCGTCAGGTAATTTCGGGACTTTTTCGGGATTATTACTGTATGGTTTTCGGGGCCCTGTCAGGGCAATTTCGGGACTTTTCGGAGTCATTTGGGGACCCTTCCGGCATCATTTCTGGATGGTTTTCGGGATACGTCCTGTATTCCGTTAGGGTCATTTCGGAACTTTCTCGGTATAATTTCGGGATCATTTTGGAACCCTTGCGGCATCATTTTTTGATAGTTTTCGGGATCCGTCCGGTATCCCGTCAGGGTAGTTTCGGGACTATTTCGGGATCATTTGGAGACCCCTAAAGGATCATATCTGGATGGTTTTCGAGATTTGTTCGGGATCATTTCGGGACTATTTTGGGACCCTTCCGAGCTCATTTAAGGACTCTTCCAAACCTATAGTTCAACACACAAGCCTTTTTAAATTATGAAGATTTTATGGCCATGGATTCGCTGCAAATTATTCGTAATTAAAATTCGGTATGTTTTATCTTTAAAATCTAACCCAACTTTTTCGTTCTATGTTTTTTGGTTTTTTTAAATGAATCCTGTTATGAACTGTAATAACTATAATTATACTTTTTATAATATTTTAACCAAATAAATACCCAAAAAGCAACATTATTTTCCTCTATTCTTCTCTTCGGTTTTAGCTAATTGTAGTTTCACTCCTTTGTTCTATGAATAGTAATTCCTTCACCCCTGTCATATCAATTAATTAATTTAACTTAAAAACAAAATGTATTTTTTTGTTTAATTCGCAAAAACTGTATTGTACTGTTCAAGTAAGCGTGCCTTTCAGTTTATCAGCTCATTTATTTATTTTTTTTTTTACTCTATTACAAAAATAAAATACATTGACAAAAATAATTTTTAAACAGATAACTTGATAAGCAGGCTAACGTGAATGGCCGATATATTTTATTTTCTCCTTGCGGACGGGGCCGCGGGTAAAGGCTAGTCTTTTATAAATCGTCTATAGTGTCCAGATAAGCCTAAGAATGGCTTTAAATCTTTAATCGTTTGGGGATAGGGGAAATTTGCTATTGATTCTACTTTGGCTGGGTTTGTGGAAATTCCATCGGAAGATGCTACAAATCCTAGGAACTCAACTTGTTTTTTGAAGAACTCACATTTGTCGATCTGCACTTTCATATTTGCCTTATTAAGGGTTTCAAAAATTGTATCTATAGGGTCGGAATGTTCTTTTTCATTTTTGCTAAATATGTATACGTAGCATATCCTATGTGTTTTCTTAATGCTGTTCTTTCCTAGTTGAGAAAGTACCTCATTTATTTCCGGTATTGGATACCTATCTGCGATTGTGACTGTGTTAAGTTTTCTATAGTCAATGACCATTCCAAACTTTTTTTCGCCTGAGGCGTCGTCTTTTTTAGGTACAAGCCAGACCGGAGAGTTGTAGGGTGACCTTGATTTTCGTATTATTCCGTCTTCTAGCAATTTATTTACCTGGTTTTCAACTTCTTGCTTAAGACTAATAGGGTATGGGTAGGATTTTGAATATATCGGTTTGTCTGAATATGTCCGTATTTCTGCTACTACTTTTGTTGTGTACGCCAGTTTTTCGTTTGGTCTGAAAATAAGTTGCCGTGTTTTTGTACTAGCTGTCCTATTTCGTGTTTATCTACTGTTGTAATGTGTTCGTCTCGAATGTGTATCGTGTTAACGTTCTGTATACTGTACTGTCTAAGGTAGATTTTTTTTGTGTTTGCTATAACCATGAAATTGTCCTTGCTGAAAGTTCTTTTAGGCTGTCGTTTCCTAATATAGCATGGAAGGTTCTGAGTGTAGGTAGCAGGAAGAATTTTAGTCTGCAATCTTCTAAGTTAAACAGATTCAAGAATGTATGATGAGTAATCTTTATTTTCCCTCCAACTGATTCGGCGAAAAACGGTTTATCGTTTTCTATTGATTTCCTAACTAGGCTAGATTGGATGTAATTTTTGTTGGATCCTGTATCTACCAGGATATTTAGTATTTCGCCGCTCTTCGTTTTGCATCTAAAATAAAGTAACGAAGAGCTATTCAGTCTAAAAAATGTACGTCCGTCAGGTCGTACGGTTCTTCGTCTACGTTGTCTTAAGCTGTGTCCTGGCTGTTGTTGTATTGGTCGTAATATTGGTCTGTGTAGTGTTGGTCGTCTGTGACTCCGTCAGAGTTTATATGAAAGTTCCTTTGGACTTTCGGTGGGGAATGGTTTATCATAGATGTGTTTGGTGGTCGTTTACCAGTTTCTTGGGGTTTAGGACGGTTCACGTAGTTTACTGCTCTAGTCGTGATGCTTTCGTCTACCTCCATAGGATGTGGTGGTCTAGGTGGGCTTGGAGGGGGTGGTTTTGTTGTTGGGTATGTGTGTTTTGTGGTTGGTTATAGGGGTTTTGTGACTGGTATCTATTATATGGATTCGGTTGGTTTGGGTATTGATGGAGGCTGTGGGGGTTAAAACTATGTCGGCGATAGTTTTGCGGGGTTTGTGGTACATGTGCCAATTCGGGATAGCATTTTGATTGAGGTAACGGTGGGTTTTCCGGTTGTGCATTTCTTGGTGTGAAGGGTTGCTGTCTAGGATTTAAAGAACTGAAGCTTTATTGGCAGGAGGTTGATGGTACGTTCGACATTTGGTTGTTGGCATGGTATGCTCTGAAATTTTGGTTTTCTAATTTAAGGCAAAGGTGTAGGGCTTCTGGCAAGCTCTTTGGTTTTTTAATACCTAGGAGTCTGGGAAGATCGCCAGAAAGTCCTCTAACGAAGGTGTCGAGGGCCTTAGCGCGGTAATTATCGGTTAATAAATGTACTGCTGCTTCTTCGCCAATTTCCATGCAACCTATTTTGTTGAGGATAAGGCATAAATGGCTGTAAACCTTTTGGTAGAATTCGTTAATCGTCATTCTTCTTAAACAAATATGATTTAATATTTTTCTTACAATAGTAGTTTCAGCTGCATCGGTATGCTGGTGAGTGTGCTGTATCCCGTTTCCTTTGTACTAGGGGGCACGGTCTCACTCCTTGCTGTTCCGGGTTGTTGTCCTTGGCTGGTGTCGTGATGCCGTTGAGGCGTCGAGGAAGTTCCACGTTCCTCTCACGCCTCTTTCGCTTTTCATATATATTTTTTTTCACCTTCGAAAGCATGTATTTTAATGTAGCACTATTAGCGTATTGTGGCACTTTATGTGGCCTTTTGTTATGTGGCACTTTTGAAAAGTTTGTCTTGGTGTGGCACTATTAACGTGTTGTGGCTCTTTTTGTGGCACTTTTCAAACGTTTGTTTTTGTGTGGCACTATTAACGTGTTGTTTTTGTATGGCACTTTCCAAATGCGGCAGTTACTCACGAACGTACGTACCAAAAACGTGTCAGCTGACACGACCTATCTTATGAGTGTGCAATGTAAATGAAAACTCACCGACGTGCAACGCCCGTACGTACGTAGCCCGGAACGTAGAAATCAAAACAATTTTAATTTTTTCCGTAAGAACGTGTCAGCTGATCGCTCACTCACTAGACAGAGTTGCCTAGTAAACTTTTTTGCGTTAATTTTTGACCGTTTGCAGTTTTATGCAAAAACACCTAATTAAAGTTTGACAAATTGTGAAAATAATTCGAAATAATTATGTAAAGGTGCAGATTATAAATATGTAATCTATTTATATTTATTTAATATTAATTCCAGCCTTTTACAACATCAAAAATTAAATTGGAAAAAGTTGATGTTTCCATAAGCATGCATGCAAAATGGTCAATGGCAACAGTGCTTATCCGTAAACAATACACACACAAATATGTTATGTACATGTACACACACATGTGCACTTTCCAAATGCGGCAGTTACTCACGAACGTACGTACCAAAAACGTGTCAGCTGACACGACCTATCTTATGAGTGTGCAATGTAAATGAAAACTCACCGACGTGCAACGCCCGTACGTACGTAGCCCGGAACGTAGAAATCAAAACAATTTTAATTTTTTCCGTAAGAACGTGTCAGCTGATCGCTCACTCACTAGACAGAGTTGCCTAGTAAACTGTTTTGCGTTAATTTTTGACCGTTTGCAGTTTTATGCAAAAACACCTAATTAAAGTTTGACAAATTGTGAAAATAATTCGAAATAATTATGTAAAGGTGCAGATTATAAATATGTAATCTATTTATATTTATTTAATATTAATTCCAGCCTTTTACAACATCAAAAATTAAATTGGAAAAAGTTGATGTTTCCATAAGCATGCATGCAAAATGGTCAATGGCAACAGTGCTTATCCGTAAACAATACACACACAAATATGTTATGTACATGTACACAGACGCACACATTGATTCCTACGGGCTTGAGGGTTCGGTCAAACGTGTTTCGTACGACAAACGTCCGTACGTACGGCACACGTCGGTGGGTAATTGCCGCTAAAGTCTCTTTTTCCTCTTTTTTGTGCGGCGCTTTTTTATTTTAATTTTGAGTGGCACTACTTATTGAAAGGGACGACTTCGCGGGCACCGCCAAGCTTATTTGCCTCGGACGCCAGTTATCGGCTGAAAGATTTAATAACCGAAAAAAATGTTTTTATTGGTCAAAAGATTTTTTATTGTGAATCTAGATGTTAATGACTAACTTTACAATTTTTAAATCTTCCCTATTTATAACTTAAATTTACTTATGGTAGCATTATTTCTGTTTACCACTTTGGTAATTCGTGCCGGATGTTTGTTTGGCCTATTTAGCTATTGCTGACTTATGTTTGTATTTAGTCGGCGCATGGCGGATGTGGTTGCGTTATTTGCAATATCGGTAGTCAGCATTATTCCGCTGACTTTAGTTAACATTATTGTTGCTAACTTACATACGAATTGTAACGAATTTACTTGCAAATCCTCTTATTTGCCATTTTGCTAAGTTCGAATCACTAAACTGTTGAATAAATAACTCCAATATTGAAGAATGGAAAAATGGCCTTTATTAAAGTACTTCACAATCACACGTATACTTTGCTACTCGCTGGCTTAATAACCAAACTGATTGATAACTCAAATGAAACTCTACTATTGGCCGCCAGATCGCGTGCTTAATCAAACTGATTGATAGCTCAACTCAAACTGAATTACTTCTTACTCGCCTGCCCCGCTTTTATAGTTTACGCTGCATACTTCTAGGCTCTTCGATTTCCAGAACTTACTAGTTTGTTTCGGCTACAAAATCGCCAGCCACAACTACGTGCACAAATTATTGCTCTCTCTCTTGTGACAACTCAGATAAGATATATGCATGTGTTTGTGCATTGCCGCTCCGCTGCTCGTTTACGTACATATGTGTAGACGCAATTATTTATTCGTTTATGTAGATACATAATGATTGAATTATTGATGTGAATGTTTGTAGTTTACAGTCTCTCGCGCATACATAGGCGTATAAGTAAATGCATCTGTGTGTGACTTATTTCGGCTGCCTTATATATGTGTATACATGATTTGATTATTGACGTAAATACTGCTTATCGTGGCCTTAGCATCGCCTTAGTGATGCTAATATCCGTGACACTGCCCTCCACCTAAGTCTGATCGTCCCGATCAGACAAATCTCTCGATCTAAACGCTGCTAGCATCGCCAAATGTACCACTCTTCTACTCCGTGGTTTCTCAATGCTTTGTATGCGGTAGATGGTATCACTGATCTTCTTCACAACCTTGTACGGGCCTTCCCAACTGCACCGAAATTTGGATGGAACACCTTTCCGCCGGTGAGGGTTGTATAACAGTACCAAATCTCCCGCCAAGAAACCTTTCGAATTATTGTTCTCATGGTACCTGTGTTTCATCGTACCACTCAATACCTTGGTTCGTTCCTTCACACTCTGTTGTTTGGCCAATGAACTACTTCGTAGAGCTTGCGCTTGACGGATTGGCTTCGCATAATCAGTATCGTTCCCACATTTCACAACAGTAGTGCGCTCTGGCTTGAAACTACCCTCGCATTCTTTCTCGGAAATTCGTTGCTTCGTTTTTCTGCGTCGTTTAGGTTTTTTCAATGGCAGTGTTTCTCTCGCAGGTACTTTTGATTTTGATTTATTTGGCCCATTCGATCTATCAACCTTTGCCTTTGATTTTCGTGGTCTTTGTCGAGTCTTTTCCACCATTACCCGATTACTGCTGAACCCTTGTTCCAAACTAAAGTTAAGTGGTATGTCCTGGTTCTTATAGCGCATAATTTTCCTCCGCATATCGAGCCTGACGTCATGGTCAACCAAGAAGTCCACTCCCAATATGACTTCATCAACGATCTCCGCCACAACGAATTTGTGTAGAACCATGACTTTTCCAATTAATACCTCACATACCACTTCGCCTTGGACTTCATTATACTCGCCTGTGACCGTACGCAACCTTGCTCCAGGTAATGACTTTACTCTCCTGTAGACCAAATCAGATCGAATCAAGGAATGAGATGCCCCCGTATCTACAGTCAGTACACGCTCTTTACCATCAACATTCCCTCTGATGGTAAGACTGCTTGATTTCCTTCCAATCTGCGACACAGATATCACAGGACATTCAATAGCCGGGGCAAGTTTTCGTTCTTTACATCCGACACGCTCTTGCTCATTTCCGCCAGCTTTGCGTTTACGGCCACCCACATTGTTGGAACTATTAGGACCAAGATCGCAATGACGTGCAATGTGACCTGGGTTGCCGCACTTGAAACATTTGACTGCATCATTATTCTTCTGCTGCGTACCCTTCAATGCTTCCAAAATTGCGTCTACCCGAATGTTGGCTTTGGGTTTTCGTATGTAGCTCGCTTTGTTTCGGCGTCCCATATGCCATTTATAAAGCTCTGAATTTTTACTCTTTCAGTGTATTCCACGGGTGCATCCGCATTCGCTAAATGTGCTAGCCTTTCAATATCCGACGCAAACTCTTGCAATGTTTCACCAGGCCTCTGGAAGCGGTTCAGCAACTCCATTTGGTATATCTGTCTCCTATGCTCAGTTCCGTATCGTCTCTCTAGAGCGCCCATCAATGCTTCATAACAGTTCCGTTCGCCCTCTGGAATGGTTTGTAAAATCTCAGCTGCAGGCCCTTTCAACGCCATGAATAATGCGGCAACTTTATCTTCCACATTCCAGTTGTTCACTGCTGCGGTCTTCTCAAACTGTAGCTTAAACACCTGGAATGCAACAGAACCGTCAAAGGATGGTGTTTTTACCTTTGGATTACTCGTTGAAACTGCTGGGCGATTTAGTTGCAACTGCTCGATACGTCCTCTCAAAGCATCCACCTCGGCCTCGATTTTTTCTTGAAACTGTAAAATTTTTGTATCTTGCGCCTCCAACTTCGAGGAAATACGTTCTTCTTGCTCTTCCAGTTGAGCAGAGATCTGCGATGATATCTGTGCTGAAATTTGCGCCGACATTTCGGATATCCGTGTTTCTTGTGCTTCAGTCTTTGATGTTATACGTGTCTCTTGGGCTTCAATCTTCGCTGTTATACGGTTCTCCTGCGATTCCAGCTGAGATGACATTTGTGACGCCATTTCTGAAATGCGTGCCTCCTGTGCTTCCATCTTGGATGTTACTGTCGATGTTTGAGCAGTTATTGCAGCCAATATCATGTTCAAGTCTGTGCTCGTAACTGTCTGGGATTTTTCGTTTTTCTCTTCAATTTTTGTTGTTGTCTCGTCCCCATCAGGATAAAAGACAAACTCGTCCACATCAATTCCTTGCGATTCCATTACCTCTCGTAGCCGTGCTTGAAGTTCGATCTTATTGCCAGTTGTATTTAATCCACGGTTCTCCAACTCCTTTTTCAGTTGCTGGATCTTCAATTCACTGAACTTTGCCATGTCCTTGTTGTCTGCTCGAATTTATTCAACAATCCCACTTCTGACACCAATTGTAACGAATTTACTTGCAAATCCTCTTATTTGCCATTTTGCTAAGTTCGAATCACTAAACTGTTGAATAAATAACTCCAATATTGATGAATGGAAAAATGGCCTTTATTAAAGTACTTCACAATCACACGTATACTTTGCTACTCGCTGGCTTAATAACCAAACTGATTGATAACTCAAATGAAACTCTACTATTGGCCGCCAGATCGCGTGCTTAATCAAACTGATTGATAGCTCAACTCAAACTGAATTACTTCTTACTCGCCTACCCCGTTTTTATAGGTTACGCTGCATACTTCTAGGCTCTTCGATTTCCAGAACTTACTAGTTTGTTTCGGCTACAAAATCGTCAGCCACAACTACGTGCACAAATTATTGCTCTCTCTTGTGACAACTCAGATAAGATATATGCATGTGTTTGTGCATTGCCGCTCCGCTGCTCGTTTATGTACATATGTGTAGACGCAATTATTTATTCGTTTATGTAGATACATAATGATTGAATTATTGATGTGAATGTTTGTAGTTTACAGTCTCTCGCGCATGCATAGGCGTATAAGTAAATGCATCTGTGTGTGACTTATTTCGGCTGCCTTATATATGTGTATATATGATTTGATTATTGACGTAAATACTGCTTATCGTGGCCTTAGCATCGCCTTAGTGATGGGATAACTTAGTGATGCTAATATCCGTGACAGTATATTATTCAATTGGAGAGCTTTTCACAATTGGAGAGCTTTTCACAAGTAAATAAATAACAGTTGATATCTAAAAAGTTGGCAATCGTATATAATATTGTTATACTCAGTTGAGCAGAGCTCACAGAGTATATTAACTTTGATTGGATAACGGTTGGTTGTACAGGTATAAAGGAATCGAGATAGATATAGACTTCCATATATCAAAATCATCAGTATCGAAAAAAAATTTGATTAAGCCATGTCCGTCCGTCTGTCCGTCCCTCTGTCCGTTAACACGATAACTTGAGTAAATTTTGAGATATCTTGACGAAATTTGGTATGTAGATTCCTGGGCACTCATCTTAGATCGCTATTTAAAATGAACGATATCGGATTATAACCACGCCCACTTTTTCGATATCGAAAATTTCGAAAAATCGAAAAATTGCGATAATTCATTACCAAAGAGGGATAAAGCGATGAAACTTGGTAGGTGCGTTGAACTTATGACGCAGAATAGAAAATAAGTAAAATTTTGGATAATGGGCGTGGCACCGCCCACTTTTAAAAGAAGGTAATTTAGAAGTTTTGCAAGCTGTAATTTGGCAGTCGTTGAAGATATCATGATGAAATTTGGCAGGAACGCTACTTCTATTACTATATGTATGCTTAATAAAAATTAGCAAAATCGGAGAACGACTACGCCCACTTTAAAAAAATTTTTTTTTTAAAGTGAAATTTTTACAAAAAATTTAATATCTTTACAGTATATAAGTAAATTATGTCAACATTCAACTCCAGTAATGATATGGTGCAACAAAATACAAAAATAAAAGAAAATTTCAAAATCGGCGTCGCTCCGCCCTTTTTCATTTGATTTGTCTAGGATACATTTAATGCCATAAGTCGAACAAAAATTTACCAATCCTTGTGAAATTTGGTAGCGGCTTAGATTCTAGGACGATAACTGTTTTCTGTGAAAAAGGGCGAAATCGGTTGAAGCCACGTCCAGTTTTTATACACAGTCGACCGTCTGTCCTTCCGCTCGGCCATTAACACGATAACTTGAGCAAAAATCGATATATCCTTACTAAACTCAGTTCACATAATTATCTGAACTCACTTTCGATTGGTATAAAAAATGGCCGAAATCTGACTATGACCACGCCCACTTTTTCGATATCGAAAATTACGAAAAATGAAAAAGTGCCATAATTCTAAAGCAAATACGAAAAAAGGGTTGAAACATGGTAATTGGATTGGTTTGTTGACACAAAATATAACTTTAGAAAAAAACTTTGTAAAATAGGTGTGACACCTACCATATTAAGTAAAAGAAAATGAAAAAGTTCTGCAGGACGAGATCAAAAGCCCTTGGAATCATGGCAGGAATACTGTTCGTGGTATTACATATATAAATAAACTAGCGGTACCCGACAGATGATGTTCTGGGTCACCCTGGTCCACATTTTGGTCGATATCTCGAAAATGCCTTCACATATACAACTAAGGGCCACTCCCTTTTAAAACTCTCATTAACACCTTTAATTTTACACCCATATTGTACAAACGCATTCTAGAGTCACCCCTGGTCCACGTTTATGGCGATATCTCGAAAAGGCGTCCACATATAGAACTAAGGCCCACTCCCTTTTAAAATATTCATTAACACCTTTCATTTGATACCCATATCGTACGAAAAAATTCTAGAGTCACCCCTGGCCCACCTTTATGGCGATATTTCGAAAAGGCGTCCACCTATAGAATTAAGGTCCACGCCCTTTTAAAATACTTATTAACACCTTTCATTTGATACCCATATCGTACAAACAAATTCTAGAGTCACCCTGGTCCACCTTTATGGCGATATTTCGAAAAGGCGTCCACCTATAGAACTAAGGTCTACGCCCTTTTAAGATACTCATTAACTCCTTTCATTTGATACCCATATCGTACAAACAAATTCTAGAGTCACCCCTGGTCCACGTTTATGGCGATATCTCGAAAAGGCGTCCACACATAGAACTAAGGCTCCTTTTTAAAATACTCATTAACACCTTTCATTTAATACCCATATCGTACAAACAAATTCTAGAGTCGCCCCTGGTCCACCTTTATGGCGATATTTCGAAAAGGCGTCCACCTATAGAACTAAGGCCCACGCCCTTTTAAAATACTTATTAACAACTTTCATTTGATACCCATATTGTACAAACGCATTCTAGAGTCACCCCTGGTCCACTTTTATAACGATATTCCGAAAAGGCGTCCACCTATAGAACTAAGGCCCACTCCCTTTTAAAACACTTTTTAACACCTTTCGTTTGATACCCATATTGTACAAACGCATTCTACAGTCAACCCTGCTCCACTTGTATAACGATATTCCGAAAAGGCGTCCACCTATAGAAGTAAGGCCCACTCCCTTTTAAAATACTCATTAACACCTTTCATTTGATACCCATATAGTACAAACAAATTCTAGAGTCACCCCTGGTCCACCTTTATGGCGATATTTCGAAAAGGCGTCCACCTATAGAACTAAGGCCCCCTCCTTTTTAAAATACTCATTAACACCTTTCATTTGATACCCATATCGTACAAACAAATTCTAGAGTCGCCCCTGGTCCACCTTTATGGCGATATTTCGAAAAGGCGTCCACCTATAGAACTAAGGCCCACGTCCTTTTAAGATACTCATTAACACCTTTCATTTGATACCCATATCGTACAAACAAATTCTAGAGTCGCCCCTGGTCCACCTTTATGGCGATATTTCGAAAAGGCGTCCACCTATAGAACTAAGGCCCACGTCCTTTTAAGATACTCATTAACACTTTTCATTTGATACCCATATCGTACAAACAAATTCTAGAGTCACCCCTGGTCCACGTTTATGGCGATATCTCGAAAAGCCATCCACCTCTAGAACTAAGGCCTACGCCCTTTTAAAATACTCATTAACACCTTTCATTTGATACCCATATCGTACAAACAAATTCTAGAGTCACCCCTGGTCCACGTTTATGGCGATATCTCGAAAAGGCATCCACCTATAGAACTAAGACCCACGCCCTTTTAAAATACTCATTAACACCTTTCACTTGATACCCATATTGTACAAACGCATTCTAGAGTCACCCCACTTTTATAACGATATTCCGAAAAGGCGTCCACCTATAGAACTAAGGCCCACTCCCTTTTAAAACACTTATTAACACCTTTCGTTTGATACCCATATCGTACAAACAAATTCTAGAGTCACCCCTGGTCCATCTTTATGGCGATATCTCGAAATGGCGTCCATCTATAGAACTAAGGCCCATTCCCTTTTAAAATAGTCATTACCACCTTTCATTTGATACCCATATCGTACAAAATAAATTCTAGAGTCACCCTTGGTCCAGCTTTATGGCGATATCTCGAAAAGGCGTCCACCTATAGAACTTAGGCCCACTCCCTTTTAAAATTATCTTTAACACATTTCATTTGATACCCAATTCTAGAGTCAGGGCTGGTCCACCTTTATGGCGATATCCCTAAATGGCGTCCATCTATAGAACTATGGCCCACTTCCTCTTAAAATACTCTTTAATACCTTCCATTTGATACACATGTCATACAAACACATTCCAGGGTTACCCTAGGTTCTTTTTACAACATGGTGATTTTCCCTTACTTTGTCTCCACAGCTCTCAACTGAGTATGTAATGTTCGGTTACACCCGAACTTAGCCTTCCTTACTTGTTTTTATTTGGCTTCTGTTGTTTTGCGGATTTTGGGGACAAGATTTCTAGAATATAATTCGCTTAGAAGTATGAGAGCACCCAATAGCAGGGGGAGGGGGGAATTTGATTGGAGTATTTTTGCTCTTATATGAACATATTTTCATACTCAGTTGAGCAGAGCTCACAGAGTATATTAACTTTGATTGGATAACGGTTGGTTGTACAGGTATAAAGGAATCGAGATAGATATAGACTTCCATATATCAAAATCATCAGTATCGAAAAAAAATTCGATTGAGCCATGTCCGTCCGTCCGTCCGTCTGTCCGTTAACACGATAACTTGAGTAAATTTTGAGGTATCTTGATGAAATTTGGTATGTAGGTTCCTGGGCATTCATCTCAGATCGCTATTTAAAATGAGCGATATCGGACAATAACCACGCCCACTTTTTCGATATCGAAAATTTCGAAAAATCGAAAAAGTGCGATAATTCATTACCAAATACGGATTAAGCGATGAAACTTGGTAAGTTAGTTGAACTTATGACGCAGAATAGAAAAATGGTAAAATTTTGGGCAATGGGCGTAGCACCGCCAACTTTTAAAAGAAGGTAATTTAGAAGTTTTGCAAGCTGTTATTTGGCAATCGTTGAAGATATCATGATGAAATTTGGCAGGAACGTTACTCTTATTACTATATGTCTGCTTACTAAAAATTAGCAAAATCGGAGAACGACCACGCCCACTTTTTAAAAATTTTTTTTTTTTAATTCGAATTTTAAAAGAAAAGTTAATATCTTTAGAGTATATAAGTAAATTATGCCGACATTCAACTCCAGTAATGATATGGTGCAACAAAATACAAAAATAAAAGAAAATTTCAAAATGGGCGTGGCTCCGCCCTTTTTCATTTAATTTGTCTAGGATACTTTTAATGCCATAAGTCGAACAAAAATTTACCAATCCTTGTGAAATTTGGTAGAGGCTTAGATTCTAGGACGATAACTGTTTTCTGTGAAAAAGGGCGAAATCGTTTGAAGCTGCGCCTAGTTTTTATACACAGTCGACCGTCTGTCCTTCCGCTCGGCCTTTAACACGATAACTTGAGCAAAAATCGATATATCTTTACTAAACTCAGTTCACGTACTTACCTGAACTCACTTTGTATTGGTGTGAAAAATGGCCGAAATCCGACTATGACCACGCCCACTTTTTCGATATCGAAAATTACGAAAATTGAAAAAAATGCCAAAATTATGTACCAAATACGAAAAAAGGGAGGAAACACGGTAATTGTATTGGTCTATTGACGCACAATATAAAAAAAACAATAAATGTAAGGCGCGATAACCTCCGAAGCGATCTAAGGCCGAGCTTCTCTTCCAATTTGCGTCGTGCTCCTCTTGATTTTCCCTACAAATTGGCCGGACGGGACCTACATGTTTTATGCCGACTCCGAACGGCATCTGCAAGGCAGATGAGTTTTCACTGAGAGCTTTTCATGGCAGAGATACACCCGGAGCGCGTGCCAAACACTGCCGAGGGGCGACCCCGCTTAGAAAAATTTTCTTCTAATTTAAAAACCTTATTTCTAAAATTTGGATGTTGCTTTGGCCGGGGTTCGAACCCAGGGCATATGGTGTGGTAGGCGGAGCACGCTACCATCACACCACGGTGGCCGCCAATATGTACGCAAAATATAACTTTAGACAAAAACTTGGTAAAATGGGTGTGACACCTACCATATTAAGTAGAAGAAAATGAAAACGTTTTGCAGGGCGAAATCAAAAGCCCTTGGAATCTTGGAAGGAATACTGTTCGTGGTATTACATATATAAATAAATTAGCGGTACCCGACAGATGAAGTTTTGGATCACCCTGGTCCACATTTTGGTAGATATCTCGAAAACGCCTTCACATATACAACTAAGGGCCACTCCCTTTTAAAACCCTCATTAATACCTTTAATTTGATACCCATATCATACAAACACATTCTAGAGTCACCCCTGGTCCACGTTTATGGCGATATCTCGAAAAGGCGTCCACATATAGAACTAAGGCCCACTCCTTTTTAAAATACTCATTAACACCTTTCATTTGATACCCATATCGTACAAAAAATTCTAGAGTCACCCCTGGCCCACCTTTATGGCGATATCTCGAAAAGGCATCCACCTGTGGAACTAAGGCCCACTCCCTTTTAAAATACTCATTAACACCTTTCATTTGATACCCATATCGTACAAACAAATTCTATAGTCACCCCTGGTCCACCTTTATGGCGATATCTCGAAAAGGCGTCCACCTATAGAACTAAGGCCCACGCTCTTTTAAAATACTCATTAACATCTTTCATTTGAAACCCATATCGTACAAACGAATTCTAGAGTCACCCCTGGTCCACCTTTATGGCGATATCTCGAAAAGGCGTCCACCTATAGAACTAAGGCCCACGCCCTTTTAAAATACTCATTAACACCTTTCATTTGATACCCATATTGTACAAACGCATTCTAGAGACACCCCTGGTCCACGTTTATGGCGATATCCCGAAAAGGCGTCCACCCATAGAACTAAGGCCCACTCCCTTTTAAAACACTTACTAACACCTTTAGTTTGATACCCATATTGTACAAACGCATTCTAGAGTCAACCCTGGTCCACTTTTATAACGATATTCCGAAAAGGCGTCCACCTATAGAACTAAGGCCCACTCCCTTTTAAAATACTCATTAACACCTTTCATTTGATACCCATATAGTACAAACAAATTCTAGAGTCACCCCTGGTCCACCTTTATGGCGATATCTCGAAAAGGCGTCCACATATAGAACTAAGGCCCACGCCCTTTTAAAATACTCATTAACACCTTTCATTTGATACCCATATTGTACAAACGCATTCTAGAGTCACCCCTGGTCCACGTTTATGGCGATATCCCGAAAAGGCGTCCACCCATAGAACTAACGCCCACTCCCTTTTAAAACAGTTATTAACAACTTTCGTTTGACACCCATAGTGTACAAACGCATTCTAGAGTCACCCCTGGTCCCCTTTATGGCGATATCACGAAACGGCGTCCACCTATGGAAATAAGGATCACTCCCTTTTAAAATACTCATTAAAACCTTTCATTTGATACACATGTCATACAAACACATTCTAGGGTTACCCTCGGTTCATTTTCCTACATGGTTATTTTCCCTTATGTTGCCACCATAGCTCTCAACTGAGTATGTAATGTTCGGTTACACCCGAACTTAACCTTCCTTACTTGTTTACTCTATTTTCATGGTTAATAGATCTTTAAAGGGATAATATTTTAGCCATAATCCCATGGCGGCATTACTTAACCGTTTAAACGGTTATGGCCGTCCAACAAGGCATTACTCTACCTTTATGAGAGTTTTAAGCCATTTTTGTTATTCTGATCTGATTGTCTGATCAACGCCCTAGATTGATGAGGAGTGTGATGACTAGTACCTCGGACCTAACTAATTTTTTCTAGCGTTTAGTATTATTATTACTTCATGTAAGTATTGTTTTCAATAAAACCGTTTAACTTAAAACATTTTTCTAATTATTTTATTTTCAAGTTTTTATTCTTTATTTAATTGCCTATTATTTATTATATGATATTTCAAATTATACAGATCTCTTAAATACTACATATACATTTAATAGCAATTTGTTCGTACTCTATTTTTTCCTACCACCACGTTCTTCTATCTGTAAATGTATTGTAGCGCCACTTAGCAAATTATAAAATGGCATTGAATTGTTATCCTTGAAAAACATGCCCTCATATGAAATTTTTTGCTTAGTGTTGGCATTCCGGTTTCGTCTAAAATTTTAGATTTAAGAGTAGCGACGGTTTCCAAGAGAGACAACGAAAATGCTGCTGTTTGCCCATTTAGCTTCCATTCTGATTTGTCAATTACGTTTGGAATTTGTACTTGAATAGTAATGGGACCCTTATGTTTTGATAAGTCCTCATCTTCGGGGATCAAATTATCTTCCGATCGCAATTTCTTTTGTGGAGGCTCTTCTTCTACTTGTATTGGAGGATGATTAAGCATGGCTTGGTCCAATACATTTGCACCTGATGGCATTTGTGGTGGTCCACTTCTCTGCATCGGGACTATGTAACCAGATACAGGGAATGGCGGGGCATCAATGACGATGGAGGTCTCATAGACATCATCATCACCGGAGGAACTTGTAAGCCATGGGAAGATGGTTGAGGAGGCTGTGATTGTTGCTGGTGAGAAACGGGCTGATGTCCGGGCCCTTTAATGGTAGTCATATGCGGCAATGGTGGTCCATTTTTATTAGTAACTGGTTTCGGTCCAATTTTTTCTTTTTCCTCGTCCGGTAATAGGCATTTTACTTTGTGTATTTGATGTATCTGATCCTCTAATGTTATATTTGCTCGAGCAGCTCTTTTTGCTTCTCTACACTTGAAGTATGACCATCCCATGTGACCCTGTCATTTTTTTCTTTTCTTCTTCCCCTAATTTACCAATAACTGCCTATTCATCGTCCACACCGAAAATATCTCTACGACGTTCTGCTAGTTGTTTTAAACTGTCTTCTATGGCAGTACCGCCGGCAAATACAGTGTCCTGATTAATTTTTTCAACTGTATGCAATGTGACAATTGTTCCACCCAACGTGGGTCCAATAATCCAATACGCATATGCTCGGCCACTTTTGAAGCTGGTATCTTTTCTCCCGTTATTGGTGATATTAGATATTCATCGCTAGTAGACGGTTTTTGCTGCTTCTGTTGTATTGCTTTTGGATCATATTTCTTCACAACGACTTGATCATGTGTTGGTGGCAAGAGCGGTGCTACTGGCGGCTAAATTTTTCTATTTGAGGGTGTTTCTTCATCACTAGAAGCTTCGTCCACATATCCTGAAGACTTTATATCCATTTATAGCATATTTCCACTTACAGTTTTATTCGAGATTTAGGCATCTGAAAAGATTTAACGTTAATGCCGTGTTGTTCAGTGCGAGTTTTAACTCTAGTTAATGTACTAGTGTTTAACCTTGCCACTTTGTTCTACAACATAAAATTTTGCTGATCATCTCAGTTTAAACATGCACTGAAAACCCCGGCCTAAGTGTTTCAAGTTTAAGCATACATAATTAAATCTCGAGACAAAGAAGATTTAAATTAAATCTTTGATTATTTGTTCAATCAGTACAATATATCAGATATTGCAACTTACTATTCATATGTCATATCGTTTTTTAAAAGGAAGATATTTTAAGGTAGGGGTGAATTCTAAAACCATTGATGGCAGTTGCCTTTTAAAGATTTTTAAATTTAGATTTTTACATTTTGATAAGAATTAATAGCCTTTATATTAAATAATATATTTTTAAATTTTTGAGCTGAAGGCCAATTTAAATAAAAACACAACTTTTTGTATTATAGTTGTATAATTTATTCTTGTCGATATTTCGGCTTTATTCTAAAGCCATCTTCGGGATAATATAAACATGAACATATTTTCATACTCAGTTGAGCAGAGCTCACAGAGTATATTAACTTTGATTGGATAACGGTTGGTTGTACAGGTATAAAGGAATCGAGATAGATATAGACTTCCATATATCAAAATCATCAGTATCGAAAAAAAATTTGATTGAGCCATGTCCGTCCGTCCGTCCGTCCGTCCGTTAACACGATAACTTGAGTAAATTTAGAGGTATCTTGATGAAATTTGGTATGTGGATTCCTGGGCACTCATCCCAGATCGTTATTTAAAATGAACGATATCGGACTATAACCACGCCCACTTTTTCGATATCGAAAATTTCGAAAAACCGAAAAAATGCGATAATTCATTGCCAAAGGCGGTTAAAGCGATGAAACTTGGTAGATGGGTTGACGTTATGACGCAGAATAGAAAATTAGTAAGATTTTGGACATTGGGCGTGGCACCGCCCACTTTTACAAGAAGGTAATTTAAAAGTTTTGCAAGCTGTAATTTGGCAGTCGTTGAAGATATCATGATGAAATTTGGCAGGAACGTTACTACTATTACTATATATGTGCTAAATAAAAATTAGCAAAATCGGCCGCCCACTTTTTAAAAAAAATTTTTTTAAATTCAAATTTTAACAAAAAATTTAATATCTTTACTGTATATAAGTAAATTAAGTCAAAATTCTACTCCAGTAATGATATGATGCAACAAAATACAAAAATAAAAGAAATTTCAAAATGGGTGTGGCTCCGCCCATTTTCATTTAGTTTGTCTAGAATACTTTTAATGCCATAAGTCGAACAAAGATTTACCAATCCTTCTCAAATTTGGTAGGGGCATAGATTCTATGACGGTAACTGTTCTCTGTGAAAATGGGCGAAATCGGTGGAAGCCACGCCCAGTGTTTATACACAGTCCACCGTCTGTCCTTCCGCTCGGCCGTTAACACAATAACTTGAGCAAAAACCGATATATCTTTACTAAACTTAGCCCACGTACTTATGTGAACTCACTTTATCTTGGTATACAAAATAGCCGAAATCCGACCATAACCACGCCCACTTTATCGATATCGAAAATTACGAAAAATGAAAAAAATGCCATAATTCTATACCAAATACGAAAAAAGGGATGAAACATTGTAACTGGATTGGTTTATTGACGCAAAATATAACTTTGGAAAAAACTTTGTAAAATGGGTGTGACACCTACCATATTATGTAGAAGAAAATGAAAAAGTTCTACAAGGCGAAATCAACAGCCCTTGCATTTATAAATAAATTAGCAGTACCCGACAGATGATTTTCTGGATCACCTGTTCCACATTTTGGTCGATATCGCGAGAACGCCTTCACATATACATACATCTAAGGGCCACTCGCTTTTAAAACCCTCATTAATACCTTTAATTTGATATCCATATCGTACAAACACATTCTAGAGTCACCCCTGGCCCACCCTAATGGCGATATCTCGAAAAGGCGTCCACCTATAGACCTAATGCCCACTTCCTCTTAAAATGCTCAGTCACACCTTTCGTTTGATACCCATATCGTACAAACATTCTAGAGTCACCCCTGGCCCACCCTAATGGCGATATCTCGAAAAGGCGTCCACCTATAGACCTAATGTCCACTCCCTCTTAAAATGCTCAGTAACACCTTTCGTTTGATACCCATATCGTACAAACATGTAGCGCCAAGACTTCCAAGCTCTTGTACGCATACAAAAAAGGTTGCCGAAGCACATACTGAAGCGCATCACTCGATTAACTCACTGCATCGCCGTGCAGATGTTGCCTTCGCGCTTTACTAACATGCGTAAAATGCCTACATACTACACAAGCACAACGCTTTGTTCGCATGATCTGGAAGTCTCCCATCCATAGTACTCCAAGGTAGGACATAGATGTAACTACTCTAGATTGCATAGTCCAGAAGACAATTATAAACATGTAAAATAGATTTAAGTTAGGCTTAGGAAAGCCGTAATAAATAAATACATTACATTACATTACATTCTAGAGTCACCCCTGGCCCACCCTAATGGCGATATCTCGAAAAGTCGTCCACCTATAGACCTAATGCCCACTCCCTCTTAAAATGCTCAGTAACACCTTTCGTTTGATACCCATATCGTACAAACATTATAGAGTCACCCCAGGGCCACCCTAATGGCGATATCTCGAAAAGGCGTCCACATATAGACCTAATGCCCACTCCCTCTTAAAATGCTCAGTAACACCTTTCGTTTGATACTCATATCGTACAAACATTCTAGAGTAACCTTGGTCCACCTTTATGGCGATATCTCGAAAAGGCGTCCACCTATAGAACTAAGGATTACTCCCTTTTAAAATACTCATTACCACCTTTCATTTGATACCCATATCGTACAAACACATTCTAGAGTCACCCTGGCCCACCCTAATGGCGATATCTCGAAAAGGCGTCCACCTATAGACCTAATGGCCGCTCTCTCTTAAAATGCTCAGTAACACCTTTCGTTTGATACCCATATCGTACAAACATTCTAGAGTCACCCCTGGCCCCCCCTAATGGCGATATCTCGAAAAGGCGTGCACCTATAGACCTAATGCCCACTCCCTCTTAAAATGCTCAGTAACACCTTTCGTTTGATACCCATATCGTACAAACATTCTAGAGTCACCCCTGGCCCACCCTAATGGCGATATCTCGAAAAGTCGTCCACCTATAGACCTAATGCCCACTCCCTCTTAAAATGCTCAGTAACACCTTTCGTTTGATACTCATATCGTGCAAACATTCTAGAGTCACCCTTGGTCCACCTTTATGGCGATATCTCGAAATATATATAGAACTAAGGATTACTCCCTTTTAAAATACTCATTACCACCTTTCATTTGATACCCATATCGTACAAACACATTCTAGAGTCACCCTGGCCCACCCTAATGGCGATATCTCGAAAAGGCGTCCACCTATAGACCTAATGCCCACTCCCTCTTAAAATGCTCAGTAACACCTTTCGTTTGATACCCATATCGTACAAACATTCTAGAGTCACTCTTGGTCCACCTTTATGGCGATATCTCGAAAAGGCGTCCACCTATAGAACTAAGGATTACTCCCTTTTAAAATACTCATTACCACCTTTCATTTGATACCCATATCGTACAAACACATTCTAGAGTCACCCCTGGCCCACCCTAATGGCGATATCTCGAAAAGGCGTCCACCTATAGACCTAATGCCCACTCCCTCTTAAAATGCTCAGTAACACCTTTCGTTTGATACCCATATCGTACAAACATTCTAGAGTCACCCCTGGCCCACCCTAATGGCGATATCTCGAAAAGGCGTCCACCTTTAGACCTAATGTCCACTCCCTCTTAAAATGCTCAGTAACACCTTTCGTTTGATGCCCATATCGTACAAACATTCTAGAGTCACCCCTGGCCCACCCTAATGGCGATATCTCGAAAAGGCGTCCACCAATTATAGACCTAATGTCCACTCCCTCTTAAAATGCTCAGTAACACCTTTCGTTTGATGCCCATATCGTACAAACATTCTAGAGTCACCCCTGGCCCACCCTAATGGCGATATCTCGAAAAGGCGTCCACCTATTATAGACCTAATGCCCACTCCCTCTTAAAATGCTCAGTAACACCTTTCGTTTGATACCCATATCGTACAAACACATTCTAGAGACACCCCTGGTCCACCCTAATGGCGACATTTCGAAAAGGCGTCCACCTATAGACCTAATGCTCACTCCCTCTTAAAGTGCTCAGTAACACTTTTCGTTTGATACCCATATCGTACAAACATTCTAGAGTCACCCCTGGCCCACCCTAATGGTAATATCTCGAAAAGGCGTCCACCTATAGACCTAATGCCCACTCCCTCTTAAAATGCTCAGTAACACCTTTCATTTGATTCCCATATCGTACAAACACATTCTAGAGACACCCCTGGTCCACCTTTATGGCGATATCTCGAAACGGCGTCCACCTATGGAACTAAGGATCACTCCTTTTCAAAATACTCATTAACAGCTTTCATTTGATACCCATATCGTACAAACATATTCTAGATTCACCCCTGTTCCACCTTTATGGCGATTTCTCGAAAAGGCGTTCACCTATAGAACTAAAGCCCATTCCCTTTTAAAATACTCATTACCACCTTTCATTTGATACCCATATCGTACAAACACATTCTAGAGTCACTCCTGGTCCACCTTAATGGCGATATCTCGAAAAGGCGTCCACCGATAGACCTAAGGCCCACTCCCTCTTAAAATCCTCAGTAACACCTTTCATTTGATAAACAAATTCTAGAGTCAGCCCTGGTCCACCTTTATGGCGATATCCCTAAATGGCGTCCATCCATAGAACTATGGCCACTCTCTCTTAAAATACTCTTTAATACCTTCCATTTGATACACATGTCATACAACCACATTCCAGGGTTACCCTAGGTTCATTTTCCTACATGGTGATATTCCTTATTTTGTCTCCATAGCTCTCAACTGAGTATGTAATGTTCGGTTACACCCGAACTTAGCCTTCCTTACTTGTTTATTTTATATTTATCTTAAAAATCGTTTAGATATGTTCAAATTTCACCAAATGCTTACGTGTGTAGCATATATTGATGTCTGAAAAAATCATTGAGATCGGTGGTATACATTGTATATATCTTATACAACCGATTGTTCAGATAAGAAACTATGCGCAATTTCTGCCCCGTCTTAACACCTAGCAGATTCAAATTTCACCAAATGCTTACGTATATAGCATATATTGTTGCCTGATAAAATCATAGAGATCGGTGGTATATATATTATATACTTCATATAAACTGTCATTTTTGCCCCTTTTTTACGGATAGAAGCTTCAAAATTCATAAAGTTTCATCAAATAGTTACGTTTACGTCATATATTTTTGAAATACGTGATTCGTAGTCATAGTTTTTACACGCATACCACAAAAAACCTGAAACTTTGCATCCTCACACAAAGTACCTACCTATTTTTATACTCAGTTGAGCAGAGCTCACAGAGTATATTAACTTTGATTGGATAACGGTTGGTTGTACAGGTATAAAGGGATCGAGATAGATATAGACTTCCATATATCAAAATCATCAGTATCGAAAAAAAATTTGATTGAGCCATGTCCGTCCGTCCGTCCGTTAACACGATAACTTGAGTAAATTTTGAGGTATCTTGATGAAATTTGGTATGTGGATTCCTGGGCACTCATCTCAGATCGTTATTTAAAATGAACGATATCGGACTATAACCACGCCCACTTTTTCGATATCTAAAAACCGAAAAAATGCGATAATTCATTGTCAAAGGCGGTTAAAGCGATGAAACTTGGTAGATGGGTTGACGTTATGACGCAGAATAGAAAATTAGTAAGATTTTGGACAATGGGCGTGGCACCGCCCACTTTTACAAGAAGGTAATTTAAAAGTTTTGCAAGCTGTAATTTGGCAGTCGTTGAAGATATCGTGATAAAATTTGGCAGGAACGTTACTACTATTACTATATATGTGCTAAATAAAAATTAGCAAAATCGGATGAAGAACACGCCCACTTTTTAAAAAAAATTTTTTTTTAATTCAAATTTTAACAAAAAATTTAATATCTTTACTGTATATAAGTAAATTAAGTCAAAATTCTACTCCAGTAATGATATGATGCAACAAAATACAAAAATAAAAGAAATTTCAAAATGGGTGTGGCTCCGCCCATTTTCATTTAGTTTGTCTAGAATACTATTAATGCCATAAGTCGAACAAAGATTTACCAATCCTTCTCAAATTTGGTAGGGGCATAGATTCTATGACGGTAACTGTTCTCTGTGAAAATGGGCGAAATCGGTGGAAGCCACGCCCAGTGTTTATACACAGTCCACCGTCTGTCCTTCCGCTCGGCCGTTAACACAATAACTTGAGCAAAAACCGATATATCTTTACTAAACTTAGCCCACCTACTTATCTGAACTCACTTTATCTTGGTATAAAAAATGGCCGAAATCCGACCATAACCACGCCCACTTTATCGATATCGAAAATTACGAAAAATGAAAAAAATGCCATAATTCTATACCAAATACGAAAAAAGGGATGAAACATTGTAACTGGATTGGTTTATTGACGCAAAATATAACTTTGGAAAAAACTTTGTAAAATGGGTGTGACTCCTACCATATTAAGTAGAAGAAAATGAAAAAGTTCTACAAGGCGAAATCAACAGCCCTTGCATTTATAAATAAATTAGCAGTACCCGACAGGCATCATTGCCCACCCTGGCCCACCCTAATGGCGATATCTCGAAAAGGCGTCCACCTATAGACCTAATGCCCACTCCCTCTTAAAATGCTCAGTAACACCTTTCGTTTGATACCCATATCGTACAAACATTCTAGAGTCACCCTTGGTCCACCTTTATGGCGATATCTCGAAAAGGCGTCCACCTATAGAACTAAGGATTACTCCCTTTTAAAATACTCATTACCACCTTTCATTTGATACCCATATCGTACAAACACATTCTAGAGTCACCCCTGGCCCACCCTAATGGCGATATCTCGAAAAGGCGTCCACCTACAGACCTAATGCCCACTCCCTCTTAAAATGCTCAGTAACACCTTTCATTTGATTCCCATATCGTACAAACACATTCTAGAGACACCCCTGGTCCACCTTTATGGCGATATCTCGAAACGGCGTCCACCTATGGAACTAAGGATCACTCCTTTTCAAAATACTCATTAACAGCTTTCATTTGATACCCATATCGTACAAACATATTCTAGAGTCACCCCTGGGCCACCCTAATGGCGATATCTCGAAAAGGCGTCCACCTATAGACCTAATGCCCACTCCCTCTTAAAATGCTCAGTAACACCTTTCGTTTGAAACTCATATCGTACAAACATTCTAGAGTCACCCTTGGTCCACCTTTATGGCGATATCTCGAAAAGGCGTCCACCTATAGAACTAAGGATTACTCCCTTTTAAAATACTCATTACCACCTTTCATTTGATACCCATATCATACAAATACATTCTAGAGTCACCCCTGGCCCACCCTAATGGCGACATTTCGAAAAGGCGTCCATCTATAGACCTAATGCCCACTCCCTCTTAAAATGCTCAGTGACAGTTTTCGTTTGATACCCATATCGTACAAACATTCTAGAGTCACCCCTGGCCCACCCTAATGGTGATATCTTGAAAAGGCGTCCACCTATAGACCTAATGCCCACTCTCTCTTAAAATGCTCAGTAACACCTTTCATTTGATTCCCATATCGTACAAACACATTCTAGAGACACCCCTGGTCCACCTTTATGGCGATATCTCGAAACGGCGTCCACCTATGGAACTAAGGATCACTCCTTTTCAAAATACTCATTAACAGCTTTCATTTGATACCCATATCGTACAAACATATTCTAGATTCACCCCTGGTCCACCTTTATGGCGATTTCTCGAAAAGGCGTTCACCTATAGAACTAAAGCCCATTCCCTTTTAAAATACTCATTAACACCTTTCATTTGATACCCATATCGTACAAACATTCTAGAGTCACCCCTGGCCCACCCTAATGGTGATATCTTGAAAAGGCGTCCACCTATAGACCTAATGCCCACTCTCTCTTAAAATGCTCAGTAACACCTTTCATTTGATTCCCATATCGTACAAACACATTCTAGAGACACCCCTGGTCCACCTTAATGGCGATATCTCGAAAAGGCGTCCACCGATAGACCTAAGGCCCACTCCCTCTTAAAATGCTCAGTAACACCTTTCATTTGATACCCATATCGTACAAACAAATTCTAGAGTCAGCCCTGGTCCACCTTTATGGCGATATCCCTAAATGGCGTCCATCCATAGAACTATGGCCACTCTCTCTTAAAATACTCTTTAATACCTTCCATTTGATACACATGTCATACAACCACATTCCAGGGTTACCCTAGGTTCATTTTCCTATATGGTGATTTTCCTTATTTTGTCTCCATAGCTCTCAACTGAGTATGTAATATTCGGTTACACCCGAACTTAGCCTTCCTTACTTGTTCAAATATGTTTCTGATTTGTAGAATATAAGAAATCAAATGTGTTTATTTCGATAACATAAGTTCTTTTAACGGCTGCAAAACTTCAAAAAAATGAAACTGTACATGCGGTTCTATCATATAATAATACTAGCAAGTACCCGGCTTACTTCGTTCCGCCGCAAAAAGTAAATCTATTTTGAGTTTTTGCTATTTGGGTATAGTGTAAAAGAAGAGATACACATACATACATATGTCATGTGTTTTTTCTGTTACGCAGGCAATAGTGTACTACGCTCTGTTGTATGAAATGCAAACACTTCTAAATTCGTTAACATTATAAACGAGTTATTAGGGGGACTCATGATAGCATATAAACTTATAAGGTGTAAAATTATATCCATTTACACACGCGGTTATATGAACGCACCTAGTAATACTCTTGATAAACTTGATTGTTTTTCAGCTGTATTATTTCCAAAAAAATTTTTTTGATTGTTATACAAATTAAAAAATACCAAGATTAAGTGAAAAATCAAAACTAAAACGCCTTTACTTGCTGATGTTGGATATTTTTGATGAAAATGCCGTCTGTAATGTCTGCAAGGTTGCATTCCTTTGAGTTTACCGCGTTTACACAATGAAATGTGCGCGTAAATTTATACAAATTGTGTAAATGATTTTTCATACAAAATTTGACAGCTCGTGCGTAAACTAGATAAATTTATACGTTTACACACTTTATAAGGCATTTATACGGTTACATGAGTCCCCCTATTAATAAACAACTTTGAAAGAACCAAAACGCAAAAATATAACAATTCAAATAACATTATACCTATATGACACTAGTTTATTTTCGTGTATTTTTTCTTGTATTTTATCTTAAATTTTTTGTCGCACTCCCTCCTAATACGACTTCAGTACTGGTGTAAGTGTGTAAACTATATTTCAAAAAACTAACGAAATACAAGGAAAATACAATCTAGTTCATTAAAAACAAACGAGCCAGTTTGTATTTCGATAGGTTTTTTTGACATTCGGCCGTTTTTTCTTTATTTTTTTCTGACACATGGTAATTTTGTTTTTAGTTTGAAAATTTGGTGCATAAATACACAATTAAAATCAACTTTCTTGTAAAAAAAGTGAACCATTAGAGACCGAAATAATTTTCGCGTGTTCTTTGCATTGTTTTTATACTCAGTTGAGCAGAGCTCACAGAGTATATTAACTTTGATTGGATAACGGTTGGTTGTACAGGTATAAAGGAATCGAGATTGATATAGACTTCCATATATCAAAATCATCAGTATCGAAAAAAAATTCGATTGAGCCATGTCCGTCCGTCCGTCTGTCCGTTAACACGATAACTTGAGTACATTTTGAGGTATCTTGATGAAATTTGGTATGTAGGTTCCTGGGCACTCATCTCAGATCGCTATTTAAAATGAGCGATATCGGACAATAACCACGCCCACTTTTTTGATATCGAAAATTTCAAAAAATCGAAAAAGTGCGTTAATTCATTACCAAATACGGATTAAGCGATGAAACTTGGTAAGTTAGTTGAACTTATGATGCAGAATAGAAAAATGGTAAAATTTTGGACAATGGACGTGGCACCGCCCACTTTTAAAAGAAGGTAATTTAGAAGTTTTGCAAGCTGTTATTTGGCAATCGTTGAAGATATCATGATGAAATTTGGCAGGAACGGTACTCTTATTACTATATGTCTGCTTACTAAAAATTAGCAAAATCGGAGAACGGCCACGGCCACTTTTTAAAATTTTTTTTTTTTTAAATTCGAATTTTAAAAGAAAAGTTAATATCTTTAGAGTATATAAGTAAATTATGCCAACATTCAACTCCAGTAATGATATGGTGCAACAAAATACAAAAATAAAAGAAAATTTCAAAATGGGCATGGCTCCGCCCTTTTTCATTTAATTTGCCTAGGATACTTTTAATGCCATAAGTCGAACAAAAATTTACCAATCCATGTGAAATTTGGTAGAGGCTTAGATTCTAGGACGGTAACTGTTTTCTGTGAAAAAGGGCGAAATCGGTTGAAGCCGCGCCCTGTTTTTATACACAGTCGACCGTCTGTCCTTCCGCTCGGCCTTTAACACGATAACTTGAGCAAAAATCGATATATCTTTACTAAACTCAGTTGACGTACTTATCTGAACTCACTTTGTATTGGTGTAAAAAATGGCCGAAATCCGACTATGACCACGCCCACTTTTTCGATATCGAAAATTACGAAAATTGAAAAAATGCCAAAATTATATACCAAATACGAAAAAAGGGAGGAAACATGGTAATTGTATTGGTCTATTGACGCAAAATATAAAAAAAAAAAATAAATGTAAGGCGCGATAACCTCCGAAGAGATCTAAGGCCGAGCTTCTCTTCCAATTTGCGTCGTGCTCCTCTTGATTTTCCCTAGAAATTGGCCGGACGGGACCTACATGTTTTATGCCGACTCCGAACGGCATCTGCAAGGCAGATGAGTTTTCACTGAGAGCTTTTCATGGCAGAAATACACCCGGAGCGCTTGCCAAACACTGCCGAGGGGCGACCCCGCTTAGAAAAATTTTCTTCTAATTTAAAAACCTTATTTCTAAAATTTTGATGTTGCTTTGCCCGGGGTTCAAACCCAGGGCATACGGTGTGGTAGGCGGAGCACGCTACCATCACACCACGGTGGCCGCCAATATGGACGCAAAATATAACTTTAGAAAAAAACTTGGTAAAATGGGTGTGACACCTACCATATTAAGTAGAAGAAAATGAAAACGTTTTGCAGGGCGAAATCAAAAGCCCTTGGAATCTTGGAAGGAATACTGTTCGTGGTATTACATATATAAACAAATTAGCGGTACCCGACAGATGAAGTTCTGGATCACCCTGGTCCACATTTTGGTCGATATCTCGAAAACGCCTTCGCATATACAACTAAGGGCCACTCCCTTTTAAAACCCTCATTAATACCTTTAATTTGATATCATACAAACACATTCTAGAGTCACCCCTGGTCCCCGTTTATGGTGATATCTCGAAAAGGCGTCCACATATAGAACTAAGGCCCACTCCTTTTTAAAATACTCATTAACACCTTTCATTTGATACCCATATCATACAAAAAAATTCTAGAGTCACCCCTGGCCCGCCTTTATGGCGACATCTCTAAAAGGCATCCACCTGTGGAACTAAGGCCCACTCCCTTTTAAAATACTAATTAACACCTTTCATTTGATACCCATATCGTACAAACAAATTCTAGAGTCACCCCTGGTCCACCTTTATGGCGATATCTCGAAAAGGCGTCCACCTATAGAACTAAGGCCCACGCTCTTTTAAAATACTCAATAACACCTTTCATTTGAAACCCATATCGTACAAACGAATTCTAGAGTCACCCCTGGTCCACATTTATGGCGATATCTCGAAAAGGCGTCCACCTATAGAACTAAGGCCCACTCCCTTTTAAAACACTTATTAGCACCTTTCGTTTGATACCCATATTGTACAAACGCATTCTAGAGTCAACCATGGTCCACTTTTATAACGATATTCCGAAAAGACGTCCACCTATAGAACTAAGGCCCACTCCCTTTTAAAATACTCTTTAACTCCTTTCATTTGATACCCATATAGTACAAACAAATTCTAGAGTCACCCCTGGTCCACCTTTATGGCGATATCTCGAAAAGGCGTCCACATATAGAACTAAGGCCCACGCCCTCTTAAAATACTCATTAACACCTTTCATTTGATACCCATATTGTACAAACGCATTCTAGAGTCACCCCTGGTCCACGTTTATGGCGATATCCCGAAAAGGCGTCCACCCATAGAACTAACGCCCACTCCCTTTTAAAACACTTATTAACACCTTTCGTTTGACACCCATAGTGGACAAACTCATTCTAGAGTCACCCCTGGTGCCCTTTATGGCGATATCACGAAACGGCGTCCACCTATGGAAATAAGGATCACTCCCTTTTAAAATACTCATTAAAACCTTTCATTTGATACACATTTCATACAAACATATTCTAGGTTTACCCTCGGTTCATTTTCCTACATGGTTATTTTCCCTTATGTTGCCACCATAGCTCTCAACTGAGTATGTAATGTTCGGTTACACCCGAACTTAACCTTCCTTACTTGTTATTGTTAAAAGTGTTAATGTAAAAATAAAATGTAAAACATAAACAAACACATGTCAAACTCACTAATTTTAGGGGAATAGTGGTCTCGCTTTTTCATTATAGAAATTGTTTTTGTGTTTTGAAGTTCCGATAAAGTTTCGTCAGTTTTTTTAGCTTGGAATCCAAGCAAAAATAAAGTAGTGTCATATATGCTTTATTAAATCGACTGCTGAGTCTAATTTCGCTCTATTTCTATTAGCCAAATTAAAATATGCGCGCGACAGCTCCGAAACATAAGCAGTTTTTCATATAGATGAGTTTAACACATGCTTATGTATTATGAGTAGATTGCATGCATTTTTATGGAGAATGGTAGAATGAGCGGCACTAGCGCCATCTGATATTGAGAAGGAGCCAACTCCCCAATTTTGTTCCAATTAAATCATAAGAAGAAGAAGAAGAAGAAGAAGCTTTGGCTAAGGGTGTTGGCATACTTTGCAAGTGAAATTATTTTTCCCACTGGTTGGTAAATTTTCTAACATTTTTCACAATTAAAAACTGCAATATAACAAGATAATACGACACAAAATATGGTAGCAAGTATTTTTGTTGTATAGGGAGAATGTTTACAACAGTGCTTCGCGAAATTTTGTATGTGAATGGGCAAGGCGTAATAAACTTTAATTGCCAAGTCTGAAGTTCCTTCATATTTACAAACGCAACATCTTGGTTGATTGTGGCGATGTTATTGGAATGCATAAGCTTGTGTTAAATGCATCTATATGAAAAATGTCATTGTGTCACCGCCTTGAGGTACACCTCGCTTTTGCCATTCAACAGTAAACATATGGCGTCTAACTTTTCCACAAATATCTTGTTTTGTAATTAAACTCATGAGTTGGTGTAGTTTGATATGGAATACTCTTGACACAATGTGATGGCGCTCACTTGGTCGTTCTAGATCTGACGGCTGTATCACTCCTAATAGCTGGAGTCTTAGCCTGGTAAGCGCAGGGCAAGAGCACAGAACATGCTCGATCGTTTCCTCCTCCAGCCCACACTTCCTACATCTGCTATCACTGACCAAGCCTAATTTAAAGGCATGTGACGCCAGAAGGCAGTATCCAGTAGAGAATACCCGTCATGAGTCTACAGTCCTCTCTTTTTATACTCAGCTGAGCAGAGCTCACAGAGTATATTAACTTTGTTCGCATAACGGTAATCCGTAACGCCATAAACTAATCGATATAGATATAGATTTCTATATATCAAAATGATCTGGGTGAAGAAAGAAATTCATTTAGCCATGTCCGTCCGTCCGTCTGTAAACACGATAACTTGAGTAAATTTTGAGGTATCTTGATGAAATTTGGTATGTATGTGCCTGGGTGCTCATCTCAAATCGCTATTTAAAATGAACGAAATCGGACTACAACCACGCCCACTTTTTCGATATCGAAAATTTCGAAAAACTTAAAAAGTGCGATAATTCATAACCAAAGACGGATAAAGCGATGAAATTTGGTAGGTGCGTTGACCATATGACGCAAAATAGAAAATTAGAAACATTTTGGACAATGGGCGTGCCGCCGCCCAATTTAAAAGTTTTGCAAGCTGTAATTTGGCAGTCGTTAAAGATATCATGATGAAATTTGGTAGGCACGTTACTCCTATTACTATATGTGTGCTGAATAAAAATTAGCGAAATCGGATGACGAACACGCCCACTTTTAAAAAATTTTTTTTTTAAGTCAAATTTTAACAAAAAAATTAATTTCTTTACAGTATAAAAGTAAATTATGTCAACATTCGACTCCAGTAATGATATGGTGCAACAAAATACAAAGATAAAAGAAAATTTCAAAATGGGCGTAACTCCGCCCTTTTTCATTTAATTCGTCTAGAATACTTTTAATGCCATAAATCGAACAAAAATTTACCAATCCTTGTGAAATTTGGTAGGGATATAGACTCTATGACGATAACTGTTTTCTGTGAAAATGGGCGAAATCGGTTGAAGCCACGCCCAGTTTTTATACACAGTCGAACGTCTGTCTTTCCGCTCGGCCGTTAACACAATATATCTTAACTAAATTTAGTTCACGTACTTATCTGAAGTCATTTTGTCTTGGTATAAAATATGGCCGAAATCCGACTATGACCACGCCCACTTTTCCGATATCGAAAATTACGAAAAATGAAAAAATGCCATAATTCTGTACCAAATATGAAAAAAGAGATGAAACATGGTAATTGTATTGGTTTATTGACGCAAAATATAACTTTAGAAAAAACTTTGTAAAATGGGTGTGACGCCTACCATATTAAGTAGAAGAAAATGAAAAAGTTCTGCTGGGCGAAATCAAAAGCCTTTTGAATCTTGGCAGGAATACTGTTCGTGGTATGACATATGTATATAAATAAATTAGCGGTACCCGACAGAAGATGTTCTGGGTCACCCTGGTCCACATTTTGGTCGATATCTCGAAAACGCCTTCACATATACAACTAAAGGGCTACGCCCTTTTAAAACCCTCATTAATACTTTTAATTTGATACCCATATCGTACAAACACATTCTACAGTCACCCCTGGTCCACCTTTATTGCGATATCTCGAAAAGGCGTCCACCTATAGAACTAGGGCCCACTACGTTTTAAATAATCATTAACACCTTTCATTTGATACATATGTCATACAAACACTTTCCAGGGTTACCTAGGTTCATTTTGCTAAATGGTGATTGTTATGTTCGAGTAGAACTCATGCACTCAAACTATAAATTTGACTCATTCTCTCACTGCTTACATTATTTAGGTATTGCTATTGAACTGTTTAGTATGTAAAACAGAGCCGGCCACACAAATACTAAAACAATTTCATAAGTGTGTGTAAAAATTGAGTGACAACTCCCCACAGTGTGCTAAAAGAAAATGTGGACTGTGAAGTTGGAAATTAATAAGGACTCTGGTTATTTGATTTCAAGTTAATCCTAACAATATTTACTTATATTCATATAACTAAGAACGCGGAGGTCGAACTAGCCAGATAAAAATTTTTATAAAAGAAGGTATGGTGTTTCTTCAATGCAAAATTTACTTTAAAAAATCACTTTTTCATTAAGAAAGAACTATAAAACAAAGTAAATGTAAAGATAGAAATATATATTTTCAAAACATAAAGTTATTCAATAAAAAAAAAATGTATAAAAATTAATAAAACTGAGTAGAACGTATAAAAAGTGACTTATATTAAATTGTCAAAATTTATTAATAATTAATTAATTCTTATTAATTATTAATATTTAAATTGTCAATATTAACATGTATGTTCGAAGGAACTTAATAATACTAACTAAAACGTATTTAAAGTCACTTTAACCTTGCAGCATATTGTTTTTATTATGTGCCCAAAAGGTAGCATGGACTTTTCCTTTTGCATTCACTGTTGATTTTAGTGAGTGACAAGTGAAAGCAAACGATCGTGATCGCACATCGTTAGTGTCTGTGTGAAAATACGAACTCAAATTGCACAATGTGCAACTTTTGGCCCGCTCTGATGTAAAATATATGTATGCATAAGTAACCGAAGTTTAACCGAAGGTAGAATTGAGCTGTACAAGAAATAGAGTCGCGCAGTGAGCAGCAAAGAATAACGTTGTTAAGCATAGATTTAATAATTAATAACGAATAAAGTTGTTGTTGTATACTAAAGTGATTTTCCCTTATTTTGTCTCTAAAGCTCTCAGCTGAGTATGTAATGTTCGGTTACACCCGAACTTAGCCTTCCTTACTTGTTAATGAAAGAAGCAACTTTGTTAGTCTAAAGTTGTAAGACCTGCACATAATCTTCGACACTTTACACGCACTTGAACCCACTCCCAGTTTCGCCCAGTCTAATTGGGACGTCTACGGAGCAAGCTTCAAGGGATGCGCCCTTTTTAGCTAATTCATCCGCTTTTTCATTCCCATCTATTTCCATATGCCCTGGGACCAAATATAGATGTATGCTTCCCCCTGTCCCGATTCTCTCCAGGGACTGCTTACACTCTAACACGCATTTAGATGCTGCCAGATTATTGCCTTATTGCTGCTTGACTGTCAATATAAAAGTTAACACAATTGCAGCTTGGGCAATTTTCTTCCAGGGTTTCTACTGCTTTGGTTACGGCTACTATTTCCGCTTGGAAAACGCTACAGTAATACGGCAGTCTGTAGGATCTGTTTATTTCCGGATCAGCACAGTATACCGCAGACCCTACTCCTTCCACTACTTTGGAACCATCTGTGTACACATGTATCACCTCGTCCGCCATTTGAGCACCCTTGCGCCAACCGTCCATCTCTATTGTGGCCTTAAGATCGCCCTCGAAGCGCAGATAGGGAATCACGTAGTCTGTTCGTAATGTGATTGATGACGCTATACTACTATGACCGTATGGTCGGCGCTCAAGCTGCCCCAAGGCACCGAGCCTGGTTGCAGTTGTTAACGCTATGTTCTTTGCTACCAGGTCTACAGGTTGAATGTCCAGAATGGCATACAGTGCAGCTGTCGGGGTTGTTTCCAGGGCTCTCGTAATGTTAAGCATTGATAGTCTGCATACCCCCCCCCCCCCCCCCCTAATTTTTTGAGGTAGATTGAGTTTTGTGTGGCTTTCCACCAAACAAGAACTCCATAGTGTAGGATAGGGCTTACAATCGCTGTAAAAACCCAATGAGAACGAGAGGGCGATAGGCCCACGTACACCCCAGCATTGTTTTACATGCATAAAGTGCCGTTGAAGCCTTCTTCACCCTCTCCTCCACGTTGAGCTTCCATGACAGCTTACTGTCTAGGATGATTCCTAGATACTTTGTGCAAGGTTTCTCCTGTAGGGTCACCCCTCCTAACTTAGGCCTGATCCAATTTGGGACCTTGTACCTCTTTGTAAACAAGACCATATCCGTCTTATCCGCGTTGACTTTCAACCCGACATTTGATGCCCATGTATGAATATCCCGAAGCGCCCGATCCATCAAAGGGCTAATCGTTGGGAGGCACTTTCCACTTATGACAATTGCAACGTCATCCGCGTAAGCCGTTAGTTTTAAGGGTCCCTCATCAAATCGCCTGAGCAGTTGGTTGATGACCAGCGTCCACAGCAGAGGTGATAGCACCCCTCCGCGGCGATCCCCTGTCCACTGATTTCGTGGCCTCGTAAAATCCCCATTGTGATGTAATCTTCGTGCAATTTAACATGCAGCTGATCCATCTGGTTAAGGCTGGATGTACTTTAATGTAAGTAAGACCATCCATAATCGCCCATTTAGAGACATTATTGAAAGCCCCGGCAATGTCTAAGAAGACTCCTAGAGCATATTCCTTATATTACAGGGCTTTCTCTACGCTTATTACCACCCTATGCAATGCGGTGTCTACCGACGTGCCTTTGGTGTACGCATGTTGTGTTGTGGAGAGCAGCTTTTCATCCACGTTGGACTTTATGTACACATCTATCAGCCTCTCAAAGGTTTTGAGCAGAAAATATGTTAAGCTAATGGGTCTATAATCTTTGGCATACACGTGTCCGATCTTTCCCGCCTTTGGTAGGAAAGCTAAACGAGCAGTTCTCCAAGAGTGCGGTACATGATTCAGTCTTATGCACCCATCGAATATTATTTTAAGCCATTCCACGACCGCCCTACTTGAGACTTGTAGCATGGCCGGGAACATACCATCTGGGCCCGGCGATTTAAACTTAGAAAACGTATTCACTGCCCACTCGATCTTGGTATCGGTCACCAAGCCCGGCACTATTCGCTCCATGATCGAAGTGTGAGTGCTGTCTGCTGGCTCTTCTAAACCATCTCCCGATGGGAAATGTGTATTGAGAAGCACCTCAAGGGATTCCTCACTATTACGTGAGCATTCCCCGTCCTCTTTCTTTATTAGTTCTTGGACTATATTTCCCTTTGCTAGGACTTTTCTCAACCGTGCTGTTTCGCTGGAGCACTCTATGTCCGTACAGAAACTTTTCCATGAGATTTGTTTGAGAAAACTTATTAAAAACTTACATTACGTTTGTTTTGCTTGTAGGGTTTTTATTATGTGTAGGAGTATAAGTGTGACAACAAAAAAATAAAATATAGAAACATTCATGACGCAATAAAACGTGACAGGTGAAGTTAATACTACAAAATGGAGTCGCGTTTGACAAAACTCGCCCTCATAAATTTAAGTGTAGCTGCTTGACTTATCTTTAACATCGATTTTGGCAGTATCATAAAATAATACTACATTAGTGCCTTTATTAAATATGAAGTAACGTGAAGAAAAATAACTCCTGCGATCTGTATTTCCTTTTGAGGGTTTATCAGCTTTTCCTGAGTTTTAGTCAACGGAACTGAATGGCTGAATATTCAGAGTATCACACTGCCCACAACTAAGGAATATGGACAAATATTTCTGACGTAAATAAGATGATTGACGATCTGGAACAATGTAATGAAGCTCGAATGAGTATCTGGGAGGCTTGAAATAAGAAAACTAGGGATTGAAGGTATAAGTCCCAAGACCCAACATGTATCTATGTAAACCAAGCATTGAGTTAGGATCATTGAGTAGAAAGAGGTGGCTGCGTCGTGCTCCTTTTAATTTTCCCTACAAATTGGAGGGACGGGACCTACATGTTTTACAACGACTTCAAACGGCATCTGCAAAGCAGATGAGTTTTCACTGAGAAAAATACGCTCTGAGTGTTTGCCAAATCACTGAAAAGGGCGACTCCGTCAAAAAAACTTTTTTCTAATCAAAAAAATTGTTTTTAAATTTATGATGTTCCTTTGCCGGGGATTGAATCCAGGACCTTCGGTGTGGTAGGCGGCACACGCTACCACCATAGCACGGTGGCCGCGGTAAAAGTATATAGCGGCAGACTTTACCTATAGCAACGGTTTTCGAAAAAATCATAGCTTATAGATATACCTGATGTCAAAAAAACTTGGCTTATCAGAAGTTTATATCACATAGCTCTGCCTAACCCTCAAAACGTTTAAACAAACATGAAATACTTCCAGCCATATTATCACACCCTACATAGATGGTTCTGGCTCCCTTTATCTATCCATCTACCTCTCCTGTCTTAACCTCTTCCTTTCTTATTTCCTTTACCCTCTGCATTTTTTAGTTTACCTACATCGGCTCATTAAATTTTCCCATCTCTTTCATTCTTAACTATATCTTCCCGCTTTTCCTCTTTCTCTTCTAACTCTCACTATTACTCTTAACATTATCCCTATTCTTAATGTTCCTGTAAACCTCTTTTTACTACTTTTTCTCAAACCATTACCCTTATTCTTACAATGTCAATGTCCATATTCCTCTCGTTCTCTTTTTTCTTTTCCGACTTCCTTCCCGCTTTTTCTACTTTTTCTTCATATTTTAATCTGTTTTTTTCTTTCATTTCATGGTTCCAATGTGGAAATACATATATCGAATTTGGCTTTTTCCGCACATTACATTACAAAGGCCGTTAAAAAGTAGCAAAATATTACCAACAATTTTTCCCGCCCTACTAAATTTATTAATTTTAATTTATTATGAGGGTCATCAAATTTTTGGTGTTATACTATGACTTCATCTGTCTGGTTTTATTGCGTCATGTGTTCCATGATGAAGTGAATATTCAGGTGTTCTCATTCTGTTGACGTTTTCCCTTATTCTGACAAGTTCGGTATGCATATTTTAGAGGGTTGTCTATCATACAGAACTGCCTTTGAGTTCTACTACGATCTACGATCGGAGTCGATTTTACTATACGTTTAGTAATTTAATAATTATATAAGCCGCTACTAGAATTGTTTAGCCAAAAAGATTAACGTAACTTGGTGTTCCCCAAAAGAATATAGAAAAAATCTGCAGAAAACTTATTTTTTGGGGAAATTTGTACGAAAAATGAAGCAATCAAAATTTAATACTTTTGTAATACAAGTAAATACTAGATAATAGAGTTACCGAAAAAACTGAAAAAATTTATTTTTCGACAAAAAATTGTAAACAAGCGCATTAACCCCTTGTAATCTGAGCATACTTTTGGGTACTATATACATTAGAGTGGTTATAAAAATTTTTTTTGGGAAAATCGCAAACGTTACCCCTCAATATTTTATCTTGTGAATAATGAAGAGACATATATATTTTTATCTGGTAGTCATTTTAGAGCTCGCGTTCGTCGTTTTTATAAAAAAAATTGAGATGCACTCAATTTTCCTATTTTCTTTAAGTGTCAATGTACAAGTAAACAATTTTTTTGCATGTAAAAAATTCGTGTTTTATTGGGAAATAATTCTATAAGTTTACAGCACAGATGCCAATTTGGTCCATTTGGACCAAAAATGATCCTTTCCCATCCGATTTCGTCCGCTGGTTCTTTTTTTTAATGTGGGTATTTTTTAGGCAGGAGCCTTTTTCACTGAAGTAAAAATGCAAAACACTGCCTACAAAATTTGCAGTCGATTTTCACTAGCCTACATAATTTAAAATTTTTGTTATTTGTTAATGAAACAACGGACTTCTCAGAAAAGGTGTTGTTTTGGTGGCTATAAGTGGTTGGTTGACTGCTAGCTTGGCTCTTTCGTCAGCAGCTTCGTTACCTGGTATTCCAACGTGGCTTGGAACCCACATGATTTTTATTTAATAGTTTCATGGTGCCAAAATGCGGCGAATGGAGAAGCTTAGATATTTTTTGATAGATGTGTTGGCTATTGACTGAATTGTGGATAAACTGTCGGTGCATATAACGGGTTTCACCCCGTAAGCTTCAGCCATGTAGACGGAACAGAGAGTTAGCATGTGTCCTACTCCAATGGTTTCATCTTTCGAGTCTATAACAGCAAAAGCTGTGATATTCGTATTTTCTGTGCCGTCCGTGTATAAAAATGTCCATCCTTGATCTTTTAGGTTTGTACAAATCTGTTGAATGGTTTGCTGATAGATTACTGGAGTAGTTGTCCTTTTTCTTATTTCATTGCATGTCGACAATTCAGAGCTTTGGGTGACCACGGCTCTTGTCGCTTGTTGTCCCACTTGGATAGTTCTTTAGCTGCATTTATGCATCTAGCGACAGCTGATAGATGCGATAGCGGGTTTATATTATTAAAATATAGATTAATAGGTGGGCAAAACTATTTATTACATATATGGAAATGTTTGCATTTACTGAACGATATTTTGGCTCCTGAGGCTTGACCCCCCTTTATTATATATACTACAATTTTCATGAAGTCATCATAAATCTTTACATTTGGTGAAAAGCAGCAAATCGTCGGCATAGATAACATGATTGATTCTTTTGTGACTTAATATAATTTTTCTTATTTCGTCAAAAGCGGTTAAGAAGAGGACTGCTGATAATGGCGATGCCTGTGGGATGCCTTTTACTGTGAAGAAACGGTTGGTCAAAAAATCTTTAACAAAGTCATATATAAGATCGCGAGTTTGAATCGAGCTCAAGGACTAACAATAATTATTTTATCATTATTATTGTTATAATATATTTTTTCTTAATTGAAAAAATTTTTAAATTAGAATAGAAGAAAGAAAAAATTTAGACAACTGCCAAAGCTCGTTGTATAGATCCATTTCGGGAACTACTAAATTCCTTCATCGGCAACGTTTAGGCGCCGCTGCTATAACCATTCAGCCACCACAGCGGTTTTTTGTTTGTCTTCATTATTCCTACTTCAATTCTGGTTCTTGCCAATTGATATTCACAGCACTGCGACATCTGTTACAGAATAGTTGTGAAAATTGGACTTTGTTTATGCCGATGATGCCATAGTGTCATATTTTATTGACACTTTTTCCCCGTGCTCTGGGATGTATTAACAATTTTTGTTGTTATATCGGCCTACTGATTTGTAAGATCGCGAGTTTGAATCGAGCTCAAGGCCTAACAATAATTATTTTATCATTATTATTGTTATAATATATTTTTTCTTAATTGAAAAAATTTTTAAATTAGAATAGAAGAAAGAAAAAATTTAGACAACTGCCAAAGCTCGTTGTATAGATCCATTTCGGGAACTGCTAAATTCCTTCATCGGCAACGTTTAGGCGCCGCTGCTATAACCATTCAGCCACCACAGCGGTTTTTTGTTTGTCTTCATTATTCCTACTTCAATTCTGGTTCTTGCCAATTGATTGATGTAATAATTGATTGAATAATGAATGAATAATCAACCGATAGTGCAAGCATAGACATGACAAATTCCGAACATAGCTCAGAAAATGAGGAGGAGGTGGGTCGCACCGTAATCGACCAAGAGGATGCAATTTCCAAACTACAGGAACAAATAAAGAATTTGCAATTTTCTCTTGCTGCTTCTGAGAAGGAGAGGTTATGTTTGAAACAAACACTTTCATTGACACAATTAGGTGCACCTGCCAGCACATCAAAGGCCACTGTCTCTCTTGCCGACATGAGCCACGCCAACACACCCGCCGCCACTAGAAGCTACAGTAGCGCAATAGGCTACTCCGCATATTTGCCAGCCGCTATTGATAATTTTGCCGATCGTACAATACAATCAAATACTCCTATAAATAACGCCTACGTCAATCGTGCCGACGAAAGTTCCATACGAATGATAAATTCTACCGCCAATCTAAATGAAGTACAAATTTCTACTTACAATAACGCCGCCTCTTTCACCGAGTTACCAGTCTCAGCCAGTATTTTCACTACCAACGCCAATGCTGCTCATCGTACAACAGGTAATTTCCCTTCATTTTACTTGCCCAACGTTAGTTCTGCCGAAGTAAACGCCCGTACAAGCCCCCCACATAATTTGCCATTAAACAATCAAATAACGTGGACACCGTCCTATAATCAGCCGCCAATGCGAAAATTGCGAGATTTGCCAGAGTTTTCCGGTGCCGCAGAAGAGTGGCCAATGTTCTCGGTTGCATTTAAAGAAACTACAAGCGCATTTGGCTACTCAAATTTCGAAAATTTACAACGCCTCCAAAAATGTCTAAAAGGAGACGCCCGTAGTAGGGTAGAATCTTTATTGATTCACCCTTCGACCGTTAACGCAATCATGTCAACGCTCCAATTTCACTTTGGCCACCCTGAGTTACTAGTTAGGAGTCAACTCTCTAAAGCACGAGCCTTTCCTGCTATCAGCTTCAAAAATATCAGCGAAATTGTTAATTTGTCCACAATGGTTTCAAATCTTTTTGCCTTTCTCGAGAATGCTGGTGCCTCGCCCCACCTCTCAAATCCAATGCTGCTTGAAGAGCTTGTAAGCAAACTGCCGCAAAATAAAAGAGAAGAATGGGCTCGTCACATATTCGCCATAAATAAACCATATCCAACCATACAGGAATTTAGCATCTGGTTGCAACAAATATCTTTATATATCGCTATGGCTACTGAAGTTAATACGTCAAAAACAAAGATCAGCTTGCACAAAAAAGTAATAGAATTTCAAGACCAGTGTTAACGATAGGAGAAGAAAAACAAATATGCCAGTTTTGTAATTCGAATCATAAATTGTACCAGTGTACTAATTTCAAAGATGCGGATTATAATAAACGTTGGGAAGTTGTAAAAAAGAATAGATTATGTTTTTCTTGCCTTTCTACAAGCCACAACATGCAAAATTGTCCTCGCCGGCGTGAATGTGGTGTATCAGCTTGCCGTAAATACCACCATAAATTACTCCATAACCATATAACAGCAACCCTACATGCTGGCAACGCCGCTCACACAGAACAAGCTGTGGCAACTGTTAGCGAATGTCAAAAGAACAATCATCAAAACAATAATCGCAAAATAAACAAACAAAACTTGCAAAAAGGCAATGAATGTGGTACTTTGCTTAAATTTTTGCCGATAAAACTACATGGACCAAAAGGCAGCTTGGAAGTAATGGCCTTTATAGACGATGGGTCGAAGGTTACACTATTAGAGAAACGCATAGCCAATCGTATAGGTTTGAGAGGTGCAAGTAATGTGTTGCACTTAAAGTGGTTCGATAACCAAACGACAACAGAAGTATCAAAGCGAGTGGAAGTGAAGTTTCTAGTGCACACGAGTCAACGCGATTTCACATGAAAGATGTACGTACAATAAAGCAACTTCTTCTACCCCCACAGAGTTTATGTGCCGAGGAGTTTAAGCAAACCTATGAAGATTTAAGCAATATTCCTATTGAGAGCTATAAAAACGCTGTACCGCATATTTTAATAGGTGTGTCACATACCAATTTAGTTAGACCCCTGCGTGTTATAAACTTTGCTGAAGGTTATACGGCTCACGAGACAAAGCTAGGATGGACACTTTTTGGTTCCAATGAGAATAGGGAGGATAACACTACCATTTGTCATGTGCATATTGAAGAAAATTATATGTGTAAGCTACAAAAACAAATATCTGATTTCCTTATGTTTGAGAATTACCAAACAAATGCTTTGCCTGAAATAAAATCTGCTAGTGATGTTAGGGCCGAAAAAATACTTGAAGAAACAACCAAGTTAATTGATGGTAGGTATGAGACCGGACTTTTGTGGAAAGATGATGACGTGTCGCTTCCTGAAAGTTACACTATGGCGTTAAAACGTCTCCAAATAGTAGAAAGAAAAATGATGCTTGATGAAAGTTATGCCAAATGGTATAATGAAAAAATAAACGAGTACGTAGATAAGGGTTATGCTAGAAAGCTGAGTTCAGCTGAAGCCGGTCATGTAGATCAGCGAACATGGTATTTACCGCATTTCGCTGTGTACAATATGAATAAAAGTAAGAAACCTAGACTCGTTTTCGATGCTGCTGCAAAAATAAATGGAGCTTCGCTAAATTTAGTTTTCATGAAAGGGCCCGATTCTTATCAGCCAAAGTCATTGCAGTCAATTCTTTTTAAATTTCGCGAAGGCAAGATTGCCGTTTGTGGAGATATTCGCGAAATGTTCCACCGCGTTAATATACGCAAGCTAGATCAAAATTCTCAGCGATTCCTTTGGCGAGAAGGTGATGGTGGTAGACAGCCTGATGTGTACGTTATGGTTGCAATGATTTTCGGCTCCGCTTGTTCTCCATGCTCAGCCCAGTACGTAAAAAACCTTAATGCGAGTAGATTCAAAGAAGAGTATCCGCGTGCTGTAGAAGCGATTGTTGATCGCCATTGTGTAGACGATTATGTAGACAGCTTTTCTAGTGTAAATGAAGCTATACGCGTTACAGAGCAGGTAACTGATATTCACCAAAAAGCTGGGTTCGAACTTCGAGGCTTTGTGTCGAACTCAAACGAACTTCTGCGAGCAATTTACAAAAATCCGAAGCCGGAGGAATACACTAACACTACGAAATATATGTGTAGTGGAGAATCAGTTTGCGAGAAAGTGCTAGGCATGCACTGGGATGCAAATAGCGATATATTCACGTTTAAGCTAATGTTTTCAAGAATACCAAAGCAGGTTTTGGACGGTAAACGGCGTCCGACTAAAGCGGAACTGTTGGGCCTCACAATGTCAATCTTTGATCCGTATGGGTTTTTATCTAATATAACGTTAACACCAAAAATTTTGCTGCAAAAGTTATGGCAGTTAAATATAGACTGGCATGAACCCATACCGAATGAAATTAACGAAACCTGGTATCATTGGTACAGGTCTCTCATAGCGCTAACAGCATTTAATATACCCAGATGTTATCATTTAGATTTCGGGGATCCCTCAACCGATATTCAGCTGCATTTATTTGTCGATGCGAGCGAGCTTGCTTACGCAGCCGTTGCATACTGGCGCATTTGCCACTCAAACCAAGTACGAGTTAGTTTTGTTGCTGGGAAATCCCGTTGCAGCCAACTGAAGCCGTTATCAATCCCACGTTTGGAGCTTCAGTCTGCAGTTCTGGGAACGCGAATTAAAGACGTTATTTTAAGCAGTCACACCGTAAAGCCACAAAAAATAGTGTTCTGGTCAGATTCAAAGACCGTAAGCCAATGGATTCGTTCCGATGCGCGACGTTATAAGCAATTTGTGTCCAATAGAATATCTGAAATTCTTCACTCGTCTGAAGTCTTACAGTGGAGGTGGGTTCCTGGATCTCAGAACCCAGCTGATGATGCGACCAGACCGCAGAAGGAAGTTAAGCTTTCATCGAACTCCAGGTGGATTCTCAGGCCCTCGTTCCTCGAGTGCCCAGAAAAAAATTGGCCCGTTATGCCAGAAGAAGTGTCGATTATTTCAGAAGAAGAAGAGAAACGGACAAAGCAGCTCTTCACCATCCAAGCCGATGTAGACGTAATACCATTTATGAAGTATTCCAATTATTATAAATCTTTGAGAGTTATGACCTGTGTAAGATTTGCAATTTCCAAGTTCAAGACATATTTACGGAATAATACAACTACGCGAGAAGATTGCAAAATCAATGCATATGAGTTAAAAAAGACGGAGTATATGTTAGTTCGGTTCGTGCAGGAAGCAACATTTTCTGAGGATATTGTTTTACTCCGAAATAACAAGACCCTGCCAAAGAATAGTTCACTTTTTAGTCTAACACCGGCGATTGATGACGAAGGAGTACTGCTACTGGGTGGCCGAATCGACAATGCTGAATCACTTCCAATGTATACAAGACGGCCAATTATAATGCCAAAAAATCATGCGATGGCACGGTTAATTACTCGTCATTATCATGAGATGTTCTACCATCAAAATCAAGAAGCCATCATTTGCGCTATTAGAAGCAAATATTGGATACCCAATATACGAAACCTCCTACGGTCAGTACAGCATGAATATCAGCTTTGTAAAAACAAGTCAGCAGCTCCGAATCCGCCACTAATGGGACAAATCCCCATAGATCGACTTACGCCGTATGTTAGACCATTTTCTTACACTGGCCTAGATTATTTTGGGCCCATTATGGTATCTATAGGCCGCCGGCGTGAAAAAAGATGGGTTGCGCTATTTACGTGCTTCAAAGTTCGGGCTATACACTTGGAAATAGCACGAGATCTATCTTCTGACGCAGTAATTTTATGCTTAAAGAATTTCGTGAATCGCAGAGGCATACCTGTACGTATACGCAGCGACAGAGGGACAAACTTCGTTGGGGCAAGTAAAATTGAATGGGTTTGCGTTGAAAATGGCTTGGAAGCAGAGTGCAGTCGGCGCGGAATCGAGTGGATATTTAACTCACCAGCTAATCCATCGGCTGGAGGGGCATGGGAGCGTATGGTACGCAGTGTAAAGAGAGTTTTATCATTTACCTTAAAGGAAGTAGCGCCACAAATAGAAACATTACAAAGTTTGCTTATTGAAGCTGAAAACCTGGTAAACTCTAGGCCGCTCACACATTTATCCATCGATAGCGCTGACTCGGATCCGATAACTCCTAACCACTTTATTCTAGGTTGCCCAAACTACATTCAAACATCTGATTTCTCAAAACCTGTGTGTCTTCAAAAACAATGGCAAATTGTTCAACGGTTGAAACAAACATTCTGGCGCAGGTGGATGTTGGAATATTTGCCAACTCTAACTAGGCGCACCAAATGGCAACAACCAGTTAAGCCGCTAGAGGTCGGGAACGTGGTTATTATCTGCGACGACAAGGAAAGCAGAGGCGAATCGAAACGTGGAATAGTTCTGGAGGTGTATCCTGCTCCTGATGGTCAAGTTAGATCGGCGCTGGTTAAAACAAAAGGTGGTAATCTACGCAGACCTGCCTCAAAACTAGCGGTGCTGGACGTAAGGAGTGAACCTCAAATCACTGATGCTCCTTCGATTCACGGGGGGCGGAATGTTACGGAGCCAACTGAGCCAAACAAAATTTAAGTTCCTGTTTTTATTCGTATGGTAACTCTTATTATTATTTATTGTGACTTGAATTCTTATACCACTGTGAATATTGTATAATTCGATTCTTTGTAATATTTACCGTTTCCGCTTCCTTTTAAAAACGAACGGAGGAAGAGAAGCACGAATAAGTAAGAGGGAGATTTTGTCAAATTATATTGTATTAATCAATAACATTCTTCCAGATATTAAAACGCAACAAATTTTAGATGTGTATATAAACTGTCGTTTTTAATATATTTGTGTTCTTATGCCACTGCCGAACACCTATGGTATTGCGAGTATTACAGATAAACCCCCAACCCAGTAAATTGGCGTCGAGCAAACTTCTTCTAACCCTTGAGGAGGGTCCGTATGGCGGTGATCGAGGAGCCTTGGTCCTAATCGGTAAGAACGGGTACGAGCGGCAAGAACGTTAAGGAAACAGCTGCACTCATATACGCTGCCCAATTACACTACCTAGGACCTCGATGTGGTGACCGTCGAGCGGAAGAAAGAGGCATTTACCCTGGCGTCCATACTGCGGCGGCACCACTGTGGTAGTGCAAGAAGTTTGGCTTGAAACAATATTCGACGCGTGCATAAGACTGAATCGTGTACACAACTCCTTGAGATTTGCTCGTGTGAAAGAGTACAACCTCATTACCTTAACATTATTTCTGCTCGAAACCTTTGAGATGCTGATAGATGTGTATATAAACTCCAACATGGATGAACTACTGTTCTTCAAAACACAACACGCGTACACCAAAGGCAAGTTGGTAGACTTGGAACTGCATTGGGCGGTTATAACCATAGAGGAAACCTTGAAATATGAGCAGTACTCCTTAGGGGCCTTCTAAGATATTACGGGGCGTACAACAATATCTCTAAACAGGCGATAATGCATGCCTAAAGTACATCGAAGTACATCCAGCCCTAAACAAATGGTTTGATTGCATGTTTAACTGCAGGAAGATTACTTCGCAGTAGGGCTGTATGAGGGCACGAAATTAGTGGGCACAGAGCGAGGTATTATAACATAGCTGTGGGCGCTGGTGATGAACGAACTACTTAGGCGGCTCGATGTGGGACCCGTCAAATTCACGGCGTAGGCAGATGACTTTACATTTATTAAAAATGGACAATAAAAATCTCTTTGGTGGATCGGGAGCCTCGGGATATATATACCTGGGCATCTAATGTCGGGTTCAGCGCCAACGCTAAGAAGGCAGATGTGGTCTTGTTTACTAGGAGGTATAAGGTTCTGAATTGGTCCAGGCCTCAGTAAGAAGGTGTGTCCCTACAGGAAAAACCTTTTAACAAATATCTAGGGATCATTCTAGAGTGTAAGAGTCCTTGTATGTGGTCGGCCACTCAAAAAAGAACGTACCTCAAAAAATTAGGCTACGCAGGCTATCAATGCTTTGTACGCCATTCTGTACATTCCACCTGTGGATCTGGTTGCAAAGAACATAGCTTTAACAACTGCAACGAGACTTAGTGCCTGACTACCAAATTCCTGACCTACGTTTCCATGGAAGGTTGTCGCAAGAACGCTCAATTGGCAGACATCGATGGTTACAAAGTAAATGAAGGAGTAAGGTTTGCGGTATACTGAGCTGGTCCGAAAACAAGCAGATCCCAAAAGCTGCGAGATCACTGTACCTAGTGTTTGTTAGCCGGAAGATATAGTCAAGACTAAAGCCGTAGAAACACTGGAAGAAAATAGCTTAAACTGGAGCCGCGTCAATTTTTACACTAACAGCCAAGCGCTCATCATAGTCAGGCAATTTCGTAATGCTTTTCATTGAGAATCGAGCTACGGTTAACTCGCTGAAAATCACACTCGCAGTCACACCCAATGGTACGGCGGCTGTGATATTCAGCGAGTTAATCGGCGAATAGTAGACCTTGTGAATTGTAAGTTTCTAGCCTGATTTTCTATAGACTCATTTCAGGGATGCACCTTAACGTTAAGCTAATCGTTTATCAAAAAATTTTCACCGCTTCCGTTGAAACACTTCGAAATATCGATAAAGAAATTCTCAAGATAAATTGTATCTCGTTTTTAACCGAAACGAAAAGCTTTAGTTAACGTTAAAAACGTTAACAAAAACGTGATACTTTATGTTTGAATTGTGCTGGCAATGCTATAGCCATGGTGAAGCCGTAAGGTGGTAACAGCGAGCGGACATACACACAAACTCCATGTAATTTGTTTGTGCAATTCGTTGGTGGTAATGTCAAAAATACTCTGAGAAATGTTCGTACTGTCAAAATTCATGAAAAAAGTTACAATCAGCTTGGCTAATGCTTTCACCGTTAATGACTCCGCCATCAATCAACTTTGCCAGCATAGTTTGAAATTAATAATCAACATAAACGATTTGATTTCGTTTTGATATGGCAGAAAACATGGTGAAGCCGTAAGGTGGTAACAGCGAGCGGACATACACACAAACTCCATGTAATTTGTTTGTGCAATTCGTTGGTGGTAATGTCAAAAATACTCTGAGAAATGTTCGTACTGTCAAAATTCATGAAAAAAGTTACAATCAGCTTGGCTAATGCTTTCACCGTTAATGACTCCGCCATCAATCAACTTTGCCAGCATAGTTTGAAATTAATAATCAACATAAACGATTTGATTTCGTTTTGATATGGCAGAAAACGAAACAAAATCATTCGTTAATTTGACGTTCTTAATGTTAATAAACGAAACGAAATGACTTTGTTTCGTTTATTAACGTTAATTATCGTAACGAAATGATATCGGTTCGTTGGTTAAGCATGCCTGACTCATTTAATAGAAAATTACGTTGGAATCAAAAATGGGCAATAAATAGCAATTCAATTAATTTACCACGAGCAAACAAACGAATCCGTAGCAGTCGTTCTCCCTATGAACTTATTTGACAGGTAGTTGTGGCAATGGAAATTCAGTTGTATGAATTCACAATGACCAGGGGCCTGTTTAATAAAATTGACAGGGACAATGAATTTATATTCAATATCACGCAAATAAATATGCAAAGTTTGCCCTTCTATTTCTTCTGATAGAGATATTTAGTTTTGCCATTATTGTCCGAAAATTGTCGAGTTTGAAGCAGTTGATTTTAAAGTTTTGTCGAAGTTTTCTACAGGTACCTATGAAACAGAAAAATTTTCTCTCATGTAATTTTTATGAAAAAACGACAATTGTAGCAATTGTGACTTCTCTGAAACAGGCCCCAGGTCAACTCAACTAATTTTGTAAAGAATACACAAAGAAGTGTTTTATTTGGTTACTTTGTGCGCTCTGCATATTTCTAATATTTTCTCAGAAGCTTTGCAAATCACTTACCATTCATGATGTGATCTAGCTTGATTCAGTTCCCGGCTTTCTATTGCCTTCAAACGTTTGGTGTATTGAGCCCAAAATTTGAATGCAGCCTCGATAATTTTCAAGTCACACCAATCAGCGGCAACATGAAATTTGCTTCGTTCTTCCTGTACATAATGTTGCCACGCCCATAATGTCTTCCGTTTATAAATTTTTTTGTATAATTCATGAGCTAACTTTAGTTTTTCGTTTTGAATTTTTAGGTAATAGTTGCGCCAACTCGAAAAGTATGTTCGTTTAAATATCTTTCGTCTTAGTTCTTCACATTTTTGTTCATTTTCACGTTTACGAACTACTAAATTTTTAAATCCTCCCATACCAACACGGCTTAGAAGCAAACGTCGATAAAATTCATCGGCTTTACTTTTCGACTCAATAGCTCGCTGATGCTCGCGTTCTTTAAGAATTTTAGCCATTTTCTCTTGTCGTCGTTTTTCTTTTAGAGCTTCAATACGCAGCCGTTTAGTCTTTTCGTCTTCCAGCCTCTGTAAAGAAATAAGAGTGATGTAGTCCAGTTATTATAAGGAAATAAATAAAAGTTAAAGAAAAAAATAAATTAAAAGCAAGTAAGGAAGTCTAAGTTTGGGTGAAACCGAACATTACATACCCAGCTGTACACTTCAACTGCTGTTGTTATTTGTTTTGTGTGCTTAATAGTGTTACAAGGCTGCGCAATAATACATATACACATCAGAATAGAACCATAATTCTGAACTAATTTTCGTTTAAAAGAAGCAAAAAGGATACAGAGGCTAACACCAATGACCTTGAGCGGGTAATAATTCAGATATGGGGATTTCCCTACTGTTTATTTTAAAATAAAGATATAACAGAACAATAAACATAAACACACAAGTGCCATTGTACTAAAAAACGTTATTACAAAAAAAAGGGCAGGGTTATTAACGAAGTTTTCCAACTTTGACTAGAAACAGCTTATTACCTGCATCTACGCACTCTTACAAAATCTTTTATATAAAAGAAGGCGATTTAACCGATTTAATCCATTTTTACTGAAAATATTTCCTGTTAAAAGGCATACATGTTGGGAAATGCATTGTGAAAAAGGGCAGTGCCACGCCAATTTTTCAAGATTTGAATTTTTTCCATTTTCTTGTTATAATGGCGCAAAGTACGATTGGTACCAAACTATTTTTCGCTAAGATTTAACATATTATTTTTGCCTACGACCCTTTCTAAAGTCATTTATATAAAAATGGGCGTGGTCCTTAACCAATCTTATACATTTTTACTAGAAATATTTCTTGCTATAAGGAAAATATGTGTAGACAATTTTGTTACGATATGTAAGTTTTTCTTCGAGTTATGGCTCCCGAAACATTGAAAATTGCTTAGACAAAAAAGGAGCGGTGCCACACACATTTTCAAAAATTTTAGTGTTTAATGTTATAATTCAATTTCGAAAGTAAAATATTATTGATACCGAGCTCTTTTTCGCTAAGATATAGCTTATTATTTTCGTCTACGTGGGCGTGGTCTTTAACCGATCTCGTCCATTTTTTCTAGAAATATTTCCTGCTGTTTAGACTAAAGAGCGGTACGCAGATCACAAGAAAGTAAAAATTCCATATAAAAAACGCTCAAGAAATGCTCAAGAAATATGTCAAGTGCCATATATTTCTTGAAGAAAAAAGGTAAACAAACTGGAAAAATAAGCTAAGCACATGGTTTCTTAATTTTTCTGCAATAAATAATAATTTTTTTATTTCAGAAATGGAAATAACAATAGCCGTAGCACCAAAACGCAAAAAGCGCATAGCGAATTTCACGGCGGAGGAGAAACGGGCACTTATAAGGGAAGTGACATTCTCTACATTTCTTTTGTTTATGTGCTCTTTTTCTCGCTTGTTTCACTATTCACAGTGGATATTTAAACGTCAAAATTACTTCCATAATACCATGTTTCATACAAGAAAAAAGGCTAAATTTTCCTTGAGCAATTACTTGTGATCTGCGTACCGCTCTTAAACAGTTTTTTATTTGGCGTTCCCGTTGCGCTGTCTGTGGATTGAGAACATTCCCAACAGACATTTCTGTAAATGGTTTTAAAAGTAACTTAAAGTAAAGTTTTCAATATTAAATATATTTTAATGTTTTTCAGAAAATATTTTGTAAGCTTTGAGGGTAAATGTTTATAAATATTTTAACTGTAATTTTCTGTAAGATTAATGTAAATTATAGACTGAATAAAGAGTAAAGAAAGAAATAAAAACTATCGTTTAAAAAAGCATTAGAATAATATATATAATAATATGCAAGTGTAGACGTGTTTGTGTTGTGCTGCTGGTTTTGTCACTTTTTCCTGTAATTATAATTTGTATATGCACGTAAAGTAGCCAAAAACTGAGTGCTAATCTGTTGTTTGTCTTTCGGGCATTGAAATATTATATTATAGTTAACTTTTTTGCGCGTAAATATTGATTTTCATAATTTTTTCTAATGTCTACGGTTGATAAAAAAGTGACAAGAAGCACAAAGTTATCCCCGCCGAAGGGTAATACCCCGCTTCATGGCAAAGTTAGAGACGGTGAGAGCCCACAAACGGCGCAATGGCTGAAACAAATGAAACAAATGGAGAGTAAACTGGAGAGCCTGGTGGCGAATATAAGTGGAAACATAAAGAGCAGCGAAGAGCGACTTATGCAGCGATTCAATGACATTGCAGTAGAGTTGCAAAGTATTAAGACCACTGTCAAACTATTTGATGTGAGGTTGACTGCTGTAGAAGCAGCGTGTGAAGAAACTGCCGCGCTTAAGGCAGAGGTGGTTTTGCTGAAAAATGAGTTGGCAAAGCAAGAGAACGCAGCTGCTGCTACTGACATTATAATTAACGGCGTACCCAATTGTTCAAATAAGAGTTGCTTGGAGATCTTTTCTGATATTTGCAAAGCAGTGAAACATGAGATGCCAGCAGTAAGAGAATTTTTCCGAGTACCTGATACGAAATCAAACCGTGGCAGCAGCTCCCCACACACTTCGACGTCGACTTCCTCACCCATCATTGTGAAACTTCACTCGTCTTATGCTCGCAGTAGACTCTTCATGTCGGTAGCTAGCTACTGCAAAGCCAATAAGAGAGCTCTTACTTTATATGATATTGCTGTTGAAGGTGCAGCGAACATTCACCTGCACGAAAGTTTGTCGAGAGCAAAACGTGAGCTAATGCCTTATGCAGCCCAGCTCAAACGCCAAAAACATCTGGCAGCTGCTTTCTCGATACGCGGGCAAGTGTTTGTACGTAAAAGAGACGGGGAGGCGACTTGTGTAAATGGTAAACAAGAAATTGATGAAATTGTCGGCACATCATAGATTAGGAAGAATGATTCTCTCATGCAGTGATTTATTTGTTATGTTTAATTTAAGTTTCACTAAGCATTTTTCTCTCACATCTCTTATTGCTTTTTCAATCTCTGGTGTTGCTTTTTTCTGTATTCTTATTTGCTCTAATTTTTGCTTACACTTCCTCTTTTTCCTGTTTACTTCTTCAATTCTTCTTACACTTGTTTTTCCTGTACTATTCACTTGCCCTCTGTTGGCGTATCTTTACCTTACTTGTATTACTAGGCAAATTTGCATGTTGTTTTACTGCTGATTAGAAATGTTTTCATTGAAGTTGTGTATCATTTAACGTGACTGTTCAACAAATATTCGGCTCTAATGATAAACACAAGGTGATGTTGGATATACTGTGTAAACAATCGAATGGTCTTAACGTAGTTCACTTTAATGCACGGAGCCTGTGCTCTGATAAGATGGACTATGTTAGATATATTTTTAATAATTCGTTGGTAGATATTATTTGTATATCTGAGACCTGGTTCGGTGAACATGTCACTGACCTTCATTGCTGCATTAGCAACTATAATGTTGTGCGAAATGATCGAAAGCACAAAAAAGGGGGTGGGGTAGCTATATATTGCAGAAAATCGCTTAAAATCAAAACTCTGGTTAAATCTGAAGGTTGTGGTACTGAATATATTATTTCAGAAGTTACAGATGGTATCACCAAAATACTTGTTTCATGCGTATACAACCCGAATAAATTTTTATTATTAGATGGCTACTTTTCTGATTTATCTGTTCATGTTATTGAGTATGAGTGTTATGTTATATGTGGTGATTTTAATGTAAACTTACTTGTCAAAGATTCGATTAGTATCAAACTGCGTGATCAAATATCAGCAGCTGGACTAACTATTGTTAATGAGAATATACCTACAAGAAACGCTAATAACGCTAGGCCAAGCCTTCTAGATTTTTTTATTACCACTGATCTGGCCTTAGTTCTTAAATTTGACCAACTATTTTTCATATCGGACCATGATTTGCTTTTCTGTACTGTTGATGTAGTGTTAGAACGTCCTGCTGCTGGTGTTACTTTCTCGTACCGTGATTTCCGTTCTATAGATACCAGTGCTTTGTTCTCTGATTGTAACGCCATTTATTGGAATCAGTGTTGGAATTATGAGTCGGTAGACTCAAAGCTCGAGTTTTTTAATAATCAATTGACTTTCCTTTTTGATCGACATGTGCCCCTACGTAGTGCTAAAGTCATAAATAAATCTTGCCCATGGTTTAACAAGAGAGTTAGTGCTGCAATCCAAAAACGAAATAAGTTGCATGCAAAGTGGAGAAGACTAAAGACGAATGCATCATGGTGTGAGTATAAAGTTGCCCGCAACTCGGCGACAGTTGTTACTAGGCAAGCAAAAAGATGGTACTGTCAACTAAAATTGAATCCGTCTCTCCCATCTAAGAAGCTGTGGAGCAATCTGAAAAGTCTGCACATCCATGGAAAGAATAATGTGCAATGTGAAATTGACCCTGATGTTATAAACGATTATTTCACTGAGAATTTCACTGAGAATGTAAGCTCCGTCAGTATTAGTGACGACACAGAGTTGCCCTCACAACTTTTAATCCAAAACCCCTTTGAATTCATCTGCGTCAGCGAAAATGAAGTGTACAAAGCTGTAATGGCGATCAAGTCTTACGCAGTTGGAAATGATGGTATATTCTTGAAATTTGTTAAAATTTTACTTCCGTATATAGTAGGAGCTCTCACTCACATTATTAACCATATCTTCACAAGTGGCTATTTTCCGGATGCTTGGAAAAAGGCAATTATTTTTCCGACTCCTAAAAAACCTCTTGCGTCCAACACGAGTGACTATAGACCAATTAGTATCCTGCCATCATTTTCCAAAGTGTGTGAAAATTTGATGGCTGACCAAATTGCGGTGCATATTCAAAAGAATAATTTGCTTTCTCCATTGCAGTCTGGGCTTAGGCCTGGGCACAGTTGTGCTACTGCTATGCTTAAAATTGTAGATGACATAAGAACGCCTTTTGATAAAGGAGATATAACTATACTTTGCCTCTTAGATTTCTCTAAGGCATTTGACTCAGTCAACCATTCTCTGTTATGCTGGAAGCTAAGGCATTTTTTCGGGTTCTCTGATAGCTCTTCGAAACTGTTGTTAAGTTATTTAACGGGAAGGGTTCAACGTGTTATATGTGGTAATGCCTCATCTCAGTTCAAAGCTATCAAAACAGGTGTCCCGCAAGGCTCAATACTTGGCCCGCTCTTGTTTAGTATGTTTATTAACGACGTATTTTCAGTGTGTAAACATGTTAGTGCGCATGCGTATGCTGATGATATTCAGTTATATCTTTCAAATCGTATCGGTCTTGTAGAAGATTTATGTTACAAAGTAAATAACGATCTGTCTGCTATATTGTGCTGGGCGCAAAAAAATGTTTTGTGTTTAAATGCAAGTAAATCATATGTTGTACCCATATGTAAAACCGAAATAGACCCTGATGATATACCGCCTTTAGTAATCGGTACATCCACCCTTGAGATCACTCACAAAATAAAGAACCTTGGGTTTTTAATAAATAATAAACTTAGCTGTGGTGATCATGTTAACAAATTGGTAAGCAATGTTTATTTTATTCTGCGTAGGTTGAGAATGTCTGCAGCGTTTACGCCACAAGAGACACGTAAAAAACTCGCGATACAATTGATTGTGCCCCATTTTACGTACGCGGAATTAGTATATAGTAAACTTGACTCGCTATCAGCAAATAAGGTAAATGTAGCCTTCAACAATGTTACACGGTATGTTTATGGCATAAGTCGTTATGCTCACATATCACCATGGCACGACAAAATTTTGGGTTGTAGTATTATGCAATATTTGGCCGCCAGGAACTGTATTTTCATGTTTAAGTTGCTAGAATGGAAAACCCCTAAATATCTGTATGACAAGATTAAATTAACCAGATCTCAGAGACTAAACAGCTTAATAATCCCGAAATATAGTATACTAACATCTAGCCGGCTGTTTTTCATTAGGGCAATTAAAATGTGGAACAGGATTCCAGAAAATTTAAAATCAGAACTAAATAGAAGCAACTTCAGAAAGCTAATATACAAATATTTTAGTGACCTTGATATGACGCTGGCCTCGTAAATACAAATAAGCTGCTAGTATCTTAATCTCTATTTTCTGTCTCTCTCTATTTTCTAAATTTCACTTACTATCTATATCACTTACTGCCTTTTAAATTGTTAAGTGCCATTGCATTAGTATTAAGCTTGAATCAAATATTTTATTTTATCTTTTAAGTAATGTTTTTTTTTTTAAATATAAATACTAAATAATAGAATGTATCCCATTGCTGATGTACATATAAAAGACTGACTAGTCTTAGTTGTACAATGAAATTAATTAAATAAATGTTATGTTATGTTATAATGACCAGGAGTTTTTCGAGGAGGTTTTAACCCCCAAACCGCCCCCCCCCCCCCCTGGCTGCGCGCCTGTAGTAAAGGCAACCTCTCTGCCGAAGTTTGTTACAATAGGTTTAACGGTTTTTGATTTATAATTAATAATATTTGTAAAATTGATTTGATCACAAGTGGGCGGTGCCACGCCCATTTAAAAAAATTTTTTTTTTTATTTTTTATCAAGAGTCTCAATATCAGTGCACACAAAAAATTTCAACATTCTAGGTGTATTATTTACTAAATAATCAGGTCTTTTGTGTTTTCCAAAATGTTATCTATATAAAAAGTGGGCGTGGTTATCATCGATTTCGCTAATTTTCAATACCAATCTATTCTGAATCCAGGTAAGCTCGTGCACCAAATTTGGTGACGATATCCCAATATTTACTCAAGTTATCGTGTTAGCGGAGAGACGGACGGGCGGACATGTCTCAATAAATTTTTTTCAACACTGATGATTTTGATATATGGAAGTCTATATCTCTATTCCTTTATACTTGTACAACCAACCGTTATCCAATCAAAGTTATAATACTCTGTGTACAAGTACAGCTGGGTATAAAAACACTCGTTTCGACGCTGTTACGTCTTCCTCAGAGAGTTGTTCCTCGGCGTTGTGCCATCATCAGTGTCGATTTTCGTTCTCGAAACAAAATTTGACAAGTGATGACGGAAAATCGTTACAATATACAAGAATTAAGTAACATTAATTTGGACACTTACATTATTAAATTAAATAAATTTTGTGTTTGAGTGCATTTTCGTTTGATTTAAACACATTACCATCATACATATTGTAACGAATTTAGGGAAACTCCGCTTATTTGACACCTTCTGCAAACGTTCGAATCGCTAAATTGTCGAATAAATAACTCCACTATTCAGTAATGCAAAAGGTCTTTATTAGATTACTTTGGGAGTAGTACAATTATACTTCACAATTATACTTCACTTCGCAACTGATAGCTGTTTAAATCAAACTGATTACTGACTACTCAGCTTGCTCTGCTTTTATACTCTCTGTTGCCTTGGCCCAAATTTCTCCAAATGTCTAGACGTTTCTCCTTCTAGAATCTTCTACTTGGTAACCAACTATATTCGTGTGTATTTGTAGTTTATAGCCTCTCGCATAGGCATATGCGTGTGTATTTGTAGTTTATAGTCTCTCGCATAGGCATATGTGTGTATATATGTGAGTACTACTTCGGCTTGTGATTACAAGTGTTGTGAGGTGGGTTTTGTCGAAGGCTGAGGTAAGCTCAGCCGCTCCAGGGTCAGGCGAAGTTCCCACTAACCATCTACCAATTAATAACACAATTAGTTGTTGTTTTTGTTCGGAACACGCACACACACACACGATGCGGCTTTGACTTTCGATGCCGACAGCCTTTTATGCCAGAGAGGGAGGGGATGCCACGGATGATAGCGCAGCAGCGACGGAATCGGGTCTCGAAAATGACGGTACGGGTCGCGGTTCTCAGGGAACGGTGGTGATGATCCTCAAATAGTATCTTACCCCCAGAGAAAGCTTACTCGGATTGGTTCAGGCGGGTTACGGTGGTGCTGCTGTGGCTAACGATTGAAAGCGGTAGGCAGGAAGGGCGCGGTTTGACCTAGGTGAAGTATATCGGTTAGTAATACCCATCGTACAATTATATGTGTATACATGGGTGCTGGGTAGATTCAGTACTCCTCTCAGAGAGCCTCGGAGAAGAGTCCTAGCGACCATGAGCTGTGTAGTAAAGTCCACCGTTGCATATGGCTCGGCACTTCAACCAGGGAGCGGGGGAGCGAGATGATCCTCGGAAACCCTAGGTGAACTGTCCGCGACAAATGCCACCCGTATTGATATTTATTGGGCCTGGCAGGTCCCTCAAGTGGAGCCCAGGACTGGTCCTGGACGCACCTTGGTGGAACTACCAGTGCCCATCCGTCCTTCAAGGTAGAAGGGGAGCGTATTCCCTCCTACCCCGTCGGACGTTGTGCAAAAGGTTGGTTTCCCATAGGTGAGGGGGGGACCCATCCATTATTGCCTCTGTTATAATCGTTATTTCGGAAATTTGTATTATTGTGTTGCCTATTTGCATTACCGTTAAATCGAAAATTACTATTGCTGTTATATCTGAAATTACTGTTACCTTATTTTATTACTGTATCTTATCGGACGTGACCGAAACGCTAACACTTGCCGCTCTTTAACTTCCTGTTCTCGCACTATAATCATTTTCGCTACAACGTCCTTTGGATATGTGCAGGTTGTTGACGCAAGGATTGATTTCACCATATCTGACCTACTATTTAATGTACAAACGATAATGGTTTGCTCAACCGCCGTCTCATGGGCTTTTGCCTGCGTCATACCTTAAATGATTAGACAGCGCTGTAACGAATCAGAAAGCTCTTCTACCTGCTTGGAAAATTCTGAAAAATTGTTATTGGTTACTCTAAATGCTGGAATGTTTCCCGCGAGAACTTTCGAGTTGTCAGACCTAATTTGACTACATAGCGCTTCTTTAATTTGGCTGACTGATTCTATATGCGTTGGTAGGGCTTCGCGAGCTTTGCCTTCGAGCTTGGATTTTAATAATGCAATGAAAGTAGGGGTTAAAGTTTCGTTAGAGAATACTTCCATTAATTCAACTTTATTTATAAATGAGCCAAGTGCTAACGGGTCTCCACTGTAGTTTTCTCTCTGCACTCAGGGATAATTTATTATGTTCCCTTGTTAAGGTATCAGTTGAAGATGCAATTGAAGCTGAATCGGAATCTGAATTATTGGAATCTAAATCTTGCTCTAAGTTTTTGGAATCTAAATCTTGCTCTGAGTTTTTGCAATCTAAATCTTGCTCTGAATTTTTGGGATTTGAACCTGGATGTGAATTTTTAGAAACAACCTTCCCGTTTCTTAGGTCTATACGTGTTGAAACGAACAGACTAAATTTTAAAAATTTTATTGGAGCAAGATATGTGGAATTTGTTTATGAAGATTGAATAGAAATTGTATTTAAAGGAAATTAAATTTGACGAGAGAATTATTCGAAAATGGATTATGCTGGATTAGAAAAATTATGCAGAATTGAAAGACAAGTGGGATTTGAGAGAGTAAAACTGAAAGAATTATCCGGTAATTTAACGAAAATCTGAATTTTGATCATAGAACTGATTTAAGTTCCTTCCGGTGCTTGGCGAACTCTTGCAAAATGCTCTTAATCTAACAAACACTTGGGCTAGGGAATGCGGACTCAGCATCAGCAGTGAAAAAACTGAGATGGTGCTTTTTACCCGCAAACGCATTATACCGGAATTTACCCTCCCGCCCCTAAATGGGAGGGAAATCAAACTCTCTACCGAGGTTAAATACCTCGGAGTTATTCTAGACAGGAAGCTTGACTGGAAACGAAATGTGGAGGAACGATCCAGGAAAGCCACAATGGCTCTCTACGCTTGTAAGTCGGCAATTGGAAAAAGGTGGGGTCTCCAGCCACGCATAGTCTATTGGATCTACACGGCAGTGGTGAGACCCATACTCTTCTACGCCGTCACCGTATGGTGGATGGCTCTCGATATCGAATCTAACAAGATCAAAGTAACGAGAGTGCAGAGGACGGCGGCAATGCTTACCAGCGGTGCCCTTCCCTCCACTCCCACCAAAGCTCTTGAAACCATATTATTCCTTCTCCCAACTGATCTGTATGGTAGATACTGTGCCTCCTGAAACGCGGCAAGGATCAACGCTATCGAACCATGGTTTGGTGACCCGGATCCTGAAGCAAGTCCCCGAAACCTTCTTGAAATTGGACCATACAACATCGTCCCCTTGCTGGGACAACAAAGTTTCCACAAGAATCCCAGAGAGGAACGAGTGGGAAAACGGCGAGGAGCCGGGATCTCACGAAATCTCCGTTTTTACAGATGGATCTAAACTAAACAACAGAGTCAGCAGCGGAATATTCTCGGAGAAGCTCAATCTAAGTGAGAGCTTTCGCTTACCCGACCACTGCAGTGTTTTTCAGGCTGAACTCATAGCTATCTGGGAAGCAGCTCTCTATCTTACTAACCTGCAGGTGACCAATTCTATTTCAATTTTCTCTGACAGCCAAGCTGTCATAAAATCCCTGCAATGCAGTAACACCTCGTCACTAGTGGCATTGAAGTGCAGGAAACCCTCAACAAACTAGCTGAAAATTGCAGTCTAAGCATAACATGGGTTCCTGGCCACCGTGACATCTCGGGAAACTGCGCTGCGGATGAGCTAGCTAGGGAAGGCACCAACCTGCAAACAATAGCCTCCGCGGGTTGGGCCAGCCCTCCTCTAAATACTTGCAAACACTGCCTGCGATCTCTTTTCACGGATCAGGCAAACGCCAGATGGGCCAAGGAACCTACATGTAGTATATCCAAGCAAATCAGGCCTAAGCTGGATGGAAAGAGATCGCAAACGGTGATATTGTTAAACCGTATCTCTATAAGCCCACTAGTAGGCCTTCTTACAGGTCACTGTCTCATGGGCACTCACGGTGCCTATATGGGCCTGCAGACAAATGACTTCTGCCGCAGCTGTAGGGACGAGAAGGGGATAGAAAGCGTAGAGCACTATCTGTGCCGCTGTCCCGCACTGTCAAAAACCCGGTACCAATGCCTCCACAGACACTCCTTTGGGTGCCTTGCGGAGCTTGAATCTATAAACCCAAACGACATCTTGCGTTTCATTAGGCAAACACGCTGGTTTAGCCTCACTGGGGTCTAAACTTTCTTCTCCTTCGAAAAGTAGGGTAATAGGAAATAGGGGCCCCGCGTGGTAGCACAACGGGCCACAACGGCCTACGTGAGTCTCCGCTCGGACAGCGGAGGCAGCCACTTTAACCTAACCTAACCTAAGTTGAGCTCAAAAGAAAAATTGAACCTCACATGCAATTTAAAAGATGTTGAATATTGTTTACGAATATATTTATTGAAATGTAAGAATTTTTAATTGTACAGAAATTTTGAATTTGAAATGTATGGCAAAAGTTATAATTTTTAATTGAATTTTTATTATCTAAATGCAAAAATTAAAGAATGGCAAATTATTTTATATAAGGCCTGAAACGGACGCACCGCTTTTATCAAAATTGTATGGTTTTATTTTTATAGATACGGGCGCACCGCATCTTTTCAAACTTGTAATATAAATGTCCTCGGACGCACCGGGATTAAAAAAATGTATGACATGACGGACGCCCCGCTTTAAAGAAAATTTGTAATCATATTTTTACGCGGACGTAGCGCTTGAGAAAAGTGTAATAATGCACATGTATACATACTTACCGGAGAATATGTTTAGATCAACGCTCATATACCATTCGCCCTATATGTTGCACGGATATACATATTTGTCTCGATAAGCGGTTACGATTTATTATTGCATCCTAAAATTATTCCGTGCATGCAACAAACGAGAATTTTTCTTTCAAAAAGCAGAAAAATAATTAAAAATAATCAAAAAAAAAAAAAAAATAATAATAATAAATAAAAAATAATCCAAAAAATCAAAAATAATCAAAAGTAATCAAAAAGGCCATTTTTGATTACTTTTGATAATTTTTTATTTTTTTTTGATTTTTTTCAATAATCGGAAAAACTCATGATTGTTTTTTTTGATTTTTTTCTAATGGTAATCAATTAGTAATTGCTTTTTACGGGAAACAATTGAAATAATCATTGGCCATTAAAATAGGCAGCTAATTAATTGATTACTAATGCTAATTCAAATTTAACAGGTCTGGTTATTATTTGAATTTTCCAAGTAAATAGAACTAATTTTCTTTTTGTACTATCAAACGTATTTTTATTTATAAAAAATTTAGTTCAACACTCAGGTTCGTTTTTGTTCTTAGTACAACTGTGTTTTTTTGTAATTTTATAAAACTATTTAATATCTAGTTAGGTTTACAAACTTTTTAGTCAACTTTATAAAATATTTTTAATTTCTAATTAACTGTACAAAAATAATTTTAATTCCTCGGTTTGCGTGCGCACTTTTTATTTTCGCGTGATTTCAAGCTGCCGGTTTTCTTCAAACTGAAAACTGCCGCTAACGCAACTCTGTAGCTAGACTAATTTTTCCTTACGTTGCTTAGCAACGAAATTCATGATGGCGTCGAGCAACGGCAGTTTCAACCAATCACAAATTATCCGTGTTGCTCGACTCCAACAATTTTAGTGCTGCCAAGTGCATCTGATGCATGGTTGCATCTTGCACATTTCCAGCTGAACACCCCCAGCTACAATTTAATGCAGTGAATTACTATGGCACTACAACAACATTCTGCAGTATCAACACCACATAAATTCAGACTGTGGGTTACACAAGGCGAGTAATCAGCATTCGAGTTTTTGTCGAGAATGTGACGTAGCGCTCCGTTGTAAGCCCCTTTCATATTGGCGCCGTTGTCGTACCCTTGTGCACGACAATCTTTTAATGGGATTTCATCTTTACCTAGAGTATGGCACATTAAATCAGCGATTTTCGGACCAGTTTTTTGGTTACAAATCACGAAAGCCAAAAACCGTTCTTGAATTGTAAAATTTGTTGCTTTCGAATTGAAATGGAGTTAGCGCAAAATGAACGTAGTCAACGTGACTAGCATCAGGCATATGATCAACGATAATAGCAAAATACTTGGCTTTCTTGCTTTGATCTGATATAGTTTCCCTCACGTGCTTTGCACAAATTTCTATTCTATTCTAACTCGTTCTGAAAGCCTGGGGAAAGATAGTGAACTTGTAAATGTTTGTGCTGCTGTTGTGAAATCCTAACTTTCTCCAAATGATCTCTCAGTATCGGATCATAATGGCTTATGAGATCTTAGATGCCCAAAAAATGTACATTGTTTCGTTCACCAAGATATATACTTTCTCCTTTGAAAGCTAGGCTTCTTTCACCCAAAAATAAAATAGTGTCCAAAATTCTATATAAAATTTCTTTCCACTTTCGAGTTTCAGTGATTAGCTGTTCACATTAGCTGTCAACATTTTATGTGATCTTGAGTATTTTCGTGTGATGGCAGTTTATCGTATAGCTTCTTCCATACGTGGAATTTCGAATATCCGATAGTACAACAAATTTTAGGTCGATTTAAAGTATTGGTGCTTAACAAACGACATGGTAAGCAATAAAAAGCGTTGTTACTGGGCCTCCACACTAACCAGTCACGCTCCACTTTCTCCATTTGGCAAGATTCTGTTTAACAACGAGGTGGGAAATGCCTCGTCATGACAATCACGAGGAAAAATAACAGGACACTTTTGATAACCTCGACGAATTATTTCGTTCACTTCTTCAGATTGCAAAAACTCATTATTCACGGTACCGATATCGAAGTCGTTTAAATAATCTGGACTTTGATACAGAGTTGGTGGTATTGTTGGAAGACTTTTGAAGATGAACCTTCATCAGTGTCACCACGAAAACTTTACGATTTTGCATTCATATAAACATACATTTTTGTTTGATGTTTTTATTGTCTGCATTGTGACTGTTCGAAGGGCCAGGCAAAAAATCATTATCAATATTAGTTGCTTTTGAAATTCGCATTAAAATTTGCACATGGAACAACTAAAGGCTCTCCTGAATTAAAAAAAATTCTTAGTACCTCTAAATCGCGGGCCCATGAGGAACACATTTTTGTTTGATGTTTTTATTGTCTCCTCAGGCCCAGGCAAAAAATCATTATCAATATTCGTTGCTTTGGAAATTCGGCTTAAAATTCGCACATGGAACAACTAAAGGCTCTCCTGAATTAAAAAAAATGTATTAGTACCTCTAAATCGCTGGCACCCTGAGAAACAAATTTTTGTTTGATGTTTTTATTGTCTCCTCAGGCCCAGGCAAAAAATCATCAATATTTGTTGCTTTTGAAATTCGGATTAAAATTTGCACATGGAACAACTAAAACATCTCCTGAATTAAAAAAAATGTCTTAGTACCTCTAAATCGCGGGCCCCCTGAGAAACACATTTTTGTTTGATGTTTTTGTTGTCTCCTCAGGCCCAGGCAAAAAATCATTATGAATATTTGTTGCTTTTGAAATTCGGCTTAAAATTTCCACATGGAACAACTAAAGACTCTCCTGAATTAAAAAAAATGTCTTAGTACCTCTAAATCGCGGCCCCCTGAGAACCCCGGGCGACTGTTAGGCTTGTGAGTACTGTGTGGTTTATGTGCATACTTTATGTTATCGTTATACCTTTCATGAACATGAAATGGTATATTAACTTTGGTCCGATGTTTGTAACGTTGAGAAATATAGAATATAGACTCACCATTAAGTATACCGAATTGATCAGGGCGACTAACTGAGTTGATATAGCCATGTCCGTATGTCCGTCCGTCTGTCTGTTTGAACGCAAACTAGTCCCTCAAATTTTGAGATATCTCAATGACATTTGGCACAAGGATGTATTTTTGAATTATACTGGACATTTGTCGGATCCGGTAGGATCGGACCTCTATAACATATATCTCAAATACAACCGATCGTTCAAATAAGACGATTTTTGTCATTCCTGCCATAATTTAGAAAGTATAAACGTGAAACTCGGTGATATATATTCTAATATATCATAGAAGATATCCTGAAAAAATCACTTTGATCGGAGCTATATATAGTATATATCCTATACAACCGATCGTTCAGATAGAAAGATTTTTGGCAATTTCTCCCTTAATTTCCAATATAAAAACGTTAAACTTGGTGATATTTATTCTAGTATATTATAGAAGATTTCATGAAAAACTCATTTCGATCGGAGCTATATATAATATATATCCCATACAACCGATCGTTCAGATAGAAAGATTTTTAGCCATTTCTCCCTTAACTTCCAATATAAAAACGTGAAACTTGGTGATATATATTCTAATATATCATAGAAGATTTCCTGTAAAAATCATTTCGATCGGAGCTATATATAATATATATCCCATACAACTGATCGTTCAGATTAGGGGTTTTTTTGCCATTTTTAATTTTATATTTATCTTAAAAATCGTTTAGGTATGTAGATCTGTTCACTATATATTTCTTATCTTATGCATCCGATTATTTGGAGATTACGAACGGGATAAGATTATTGTTCAGCCCCATTCATGAAAGGTATGGAGTCTTCGGCACAGCCGAAGACAGTCCCGTCCTTACTTGTTTTTCATTATTTTTCTGAGCGCCTGGTTGTTCGTTAGCCCAGGTATATATGTAGCTCAATCCAATATATCTACCCTCTGATCATCCCGTCGAACGCTATCGTGAGATGAAAAAGGAAGCGAGACGCCTTTTCAGGAAGAAAAAAGCAGAAGCAGAAAGGCGTGAGTGCGAGGAGCTTGAGCTGCTAGCCACCAGGAATAACGCCGAAAATTTTACCAAAAAATACGGCGATAGACGGAAGGTTCTAAGACCGGGGCAAACTCCTGTAGGAACGAAAACGGCGACCTTGTAACTGATGTCCAGAGAGTGCTTGGATTATGGAGGGAACACTTCTCTGTTCTCCTAAATGGAGGCAGCAATTCACCGCGCAGAGATGACGAACCCGATCCCGCAATCGCTGCTGCCAGCGCTGATGGATTGCTTGCGAAGCTATTCAAGTACGGTGGTGGGGAGTTGGTAAGGCGCATGCAGCAGCTTCTTAGCAAAATATGGGCGGAAGAGTGCATGCCCGGCGGTTGGAATCTAAGTGTTCTTTGCCCCATCCACAAGAAGGGGGATACTGCAAAATTCACCAACTATCGTGGAATCAGCCTTTTTAATATCGCATATAAGGTCCTTTCAAGTGTATTGTGCGAAAGATTGAAGCCCACCGTGAACCGGATGATTGGACCTTATCAGTGCGGCTTCAGACCTGGTAAATCTACCATCGACCAGATTTTCACAATGCGCCAAATCTTGGAAAAAAAAAACCGTGAAAAAAGAATCGACACACATCACCTCTTCGTCGACTTTAAAGCCGCCTTCGACAGCACGAAAAGGAGCTGCCTATATGCGCTATGTCTCAATTTGGTTTCCCCGGAAAACTTATACGGCTGTGCAAAATGACGTAGAGCAACACCATCAGCTCAGTTAGAATTGGGAAGGACCTCTCCGAGCCGTTCGAAACTAAGCGAGGTTTCAGGCAGGGTGACCCCTATCGTGCGATTTCTTTAATTTGATGCTGGATAAAATTATACTACCTGCAAAACTTAACCACACTAGAACAACATACTATAAAAGCGTGCAATTACCGGCATATGCTGATGACATTGATATCATCGGCCTAAACACCCGCGCTGTTAGTTCTGCTTACTCCAAACTGGAAAAAGAAGCGGTAAAGATGGGTTTGATGGTGAATGAGGGCAAAACGAAGTACCTGCTGTCATCGAACAAAGAGTCAGCGCATATGCGCCTTGGCAACCACGCTACTGTTGGCAGCCATAATTTCGAAATAGTAAAAGACTTCGTTTATTTGGGAACCAGCATCAACACTAGCAACAACATCAGCACTGAAATCCAGCGAAGAACCAATCTTGCCAATAAATGCTACTTTGGACTAGGTAGGCAATTGAAAAGTAAAGTACTCTCTCTGCGAACGAAAATCATAATCTACAAGTCACTTATCGTACCCGTCCTGCTATATGGGGCAGAAGCATGGACCATGACAACAGCAGATGAAGCGGCTTTGGGAGTGAGAGAAAAGTTCTTCGAAAGATTTATGGACCTCTACGCGTTGGCGATGGCGAGTACGGAAGAAGATTTAATGATGAGCTGTACGAGCTATACGCAGACATCAACATAGTCCAGCGAATTAAAACGCAGCGGCTGCGCTGGCTAGGCCTAGTTATGCGAATGAAAGATGATGCTCCGGCCAAGAAAGTGTTTCTATCGGAACCCGTCTATGTAAGCAGAGGTAGAGGGCGGCCCCCACTCCGTTGGAAGGACCAGGTGGAAAACGATTTAAACTCCCTTGGTGTGACCAATTGGCGCCGGTTGGCGAAGCGAAGGAGCGAATGGCCCGTTTAGACGGTTAAGCGCCAATTAAGTAAGTAAGTAAGATCATCCCGCCGCAAAGATCCTTAGCCAGTTAAATAATTTTTTATGTAAATGCAACAAAAACGATTTGAGCCAGATAAATCCAGATAGAAGATATGGTTCAATTTGTGAGCCATATAATTTGTTAATTACTTGTCTTTAGTTTGGCAACGCTGCCTTTAAAAAACCTCCTTTTTCAAAAATAGATGTCGCTGCTTAGAGTTTTGCCGTTTAATGTGTGGCAACATGCTAATTTTTCTGCATGACGGCAACCCGTTTTGGGCTAATGCCCGATTCTTGAACGCAATGAACGACGCGCAACAAGTTTCAGCAAGAACATCTCAATTTCAACTAAATTTCATTTATAAAGAGCGGTACGCAGATCACAAGTAATTGCTCAAGGAAAATTTAGCCTTTTTTCTGGCGTGAAAAATGGTAGTATGGAAGTAGTTTTGACGTTTAAATATCCACAGTGAATAGTGAAACAACCAAGAGAGAAAAGCACATAAACAAAAGAAATGTAAAGAATGTCACTTCCCTTATAAGTGCCCGTTTCTCCACCGCCGTGAAATTCGCTATGCGCTTTTTGCGTTTTGGTGCTGCGGCTATTGTTATTTCCATTTCTGAAATAAAATAAAAATTATTTATTGCAGAAAAATTAAAAAACCATGCGCTTAGCTTATTTTTCCAGTTTGTTTACCTTTTTTCTTCAAGAAATATATGGCGCTTGACATATTTCTTGCGGAAACCGGTGTTGCTGTATGCAAATTTGATGGAAAAATAGTAGTAAAGTAGCGTACTAAATTTCTTGTAAACTGCGTACTACCTCAAGAAAATTTAATTTTCTTGAGCATTTCTTGAGCGTTTTTTATATGGAATTTTTACTTTCTTGTGATCTGCGTACCGCTCTTAAGTTGTAAGAGTATTATTTATGTAATAAATTTACGTTTGATCAATAAACGTATAATCTAACGTGACTACAGTAGTATCAATACAATCAAGTACACTACAAATGAAAAACAGCGGCGAAATCTGCCTATCACATTTCACGTGTGCGAAAATATCACGACCTCTGCTTCTCAAGTCTCTCAATCATCCAGAGCATTCCCGTGAGAATTGAGCGTGATACGGATCTAGAAAACTCATTGGATGATGGCGCTTATGATGTTGTTTTGCAGTACCCAATTGTTTTATTGTATTACTAACTAGCTTTTCGATTACTGTAGCTGGATGGCTATTTTTTATAAGTAAATTTTTAACTTTAATTTTGTTAGGCCCACTTGCAGAACGGCAAGTTAACTTTCTAATTCAAAGTTAACCTCACATGACGGGTTAAACTCGCACAATTGCTAGAAAATTTTTAAATTAACTCAGAGCTAATAAAATAACATGCGGTTTTGCAAGTGGCTCTTAGTGTCAATAAATGTTCGTCACTTAGCGAAAATATTTTCTTTATTAGACTGGTCGCTTATTAATTTACTGATACCACAAATGGTTGGAATGTTAGTTTATAATTCTACAGATGCAACTTTTTTTACGTACCAGTTGAATGTTAAATTGTTGAATATGTGTATTTCTAAATCTACGAATGCTATTTTATTTTGGTTTTCTTTTTCCAAGTGAATTAAATTTTAGTATGTTTCGCATTTAGGTTCAAATATAGGAAATACGTCACCTAGGTACATATTATATGTATTTGATACATATCGTCGGCTTATCTTATATTCAATACCCATCATCAAAAACACAGTGTTTTTTCAGGAGAGCGAAAAATCGTTTTGGCTGGTATATTGTAATTTGCTAGTAACGTGAAGTACCCCAATGGATGATAAAAGAACCCGTTGTGTATTCAAATCAGTTTTTCATTCTAAACTCGGATTAGTTTAGTTGGCTGGTGTTAGAACAAAATCCCAGCTGGTGCGGCTATTTAGCTCCCGGACCCTGTTTTTGTTTGTGCTTCATATATACCGCCCAATAGTAGCTACGACTTATACACTGCACATGTCGATAATATTACGTCACTGGTATTGAACAAAGTTGGTGGTGATCATATCTGCGTGCTGGGTGATTTTAATCTGTGTAATGTTAAATGGTCACAGACTCTATCAAACTCGGCTTTAATAACATGTGAGGTCATTGGCTCCAGTGAAATATATTTAATATATAGATTTTGAGTATTGATATTAAACAAATTAATTGTATTTCAAAGAGACTAGACCGTACTTTGATATTTTTATCTAATAATCTACATTTTTCACTTTTTGAATGTATTTCGCCTATTAAAAAATCCGATATGCATCATGTTCCATTAGTTCTTGATCTGGAATTATATAAATTTGCCGAAGCTAGTACTACCAGCTCTAATTTTTCTTTTAATTTAAGAGATACGATTTTTCGAATTTGAACATTTTGCTGGAAATAAATAGGGATAATTTGTTTTACAGTCTTGATACCACTAAAAGGTTTGAGATATTTAAGTCTACTGTTCTCCAAATTTGTAGAAATGTTATAAAGAAATACAAGGTACCCTGGCATAATAGAGCCTTGATGAAACTCCGGAATTTGAAAAATAAATTTTTCCGTAAATTTAAAAGAACTCAAAATCCAACGCTTTTCGACTTGTATAAAGAGTATGATATGAAATTCGCGTGTCTAGATAAATTGTTACACAGAAATTATATATTAAATTTTGAAAAATACCTTAAATCTAACCCAAAATTATTTTGGAACTTTGTCAACTCGAAGAAATCAGTTTCGAATATTCCGTCCTCTCTTTTTCTTGCTGAAAAAGCTGTCGATACTCCGGAGGACGCTGCAAATCGTTTTGCTGAATACTTTATGAACAATTTCACTTCTGATGACAATCATGATAATATTAATTTTAATATTCAGGCTTCTATTGACTTCGGTAATGTAGTACTGTCTAAGAAGATGTTTTTAATGGGCTTATTCGGCTTAAGACGTCGACGAGTAGCGGTATCGATGGTTTCTCTGCAATTTTGTTTAAACAATGTATGTTTTATAATTCGTTATCTACAGGTACTTTTATTGATGCACCTATTTTTAAGGGCGCAATAAAAATGATATTACTAATTATAGGCCTATTTCAAAACTTTCCACCATTGCAAAGCTCTTTGAATGTATCATCCAAGATAAATTACGTTTCTGTGTTAAGAACTTTGTGTGTCCAGAGCAGCATGGATTTTTTCCAGGATGCTCAACTGTGTCTAATTTGACTATTTTCTCGGATGACTGCCTCGCAGCTTTTCAGGCAGGATATCAGGTTGACGGTGTGTATACAGACTTTTCCAAGGCATTCGATCGGGTCTCCCATGTTATTTTGATTAAAAAGTTAGCTTGTTTGGGCTTTCACTGAGTATTTTTGAGTTGGATTGAATCCTACTTATTTAATCGTCGTTGCATGGTTGTAGTTGATGGTGTTAGGTCTCATCCATTCGTTGCTTCCTCCGGTGTTCCACAAGGTATTATCCTGGGTCTACTGTTTTTTGTCATGTTTATTAATGATATTCGCTCTTTCTACTCTAAAGTAAGATTCTTGCTGTATGCAGATGACCTTACGATATACTTGCCTATTCATAGCCTTCATGATGCGGTATTGTTGCAAGAAGCTTTGGATAAACTTAGTAACTGGTGTAATAATAATCGTGCCTTCAATGTGTAATAATAAAGTGCCTTCAAATAACTTTTTCGAAGCGTGTTAACTTGATTGATACCGTGTCAAATTATGAGATGGGTTTTGTCTAGGGCTGGGGTAAGGCTCAGTCAATCCAGAGTCAAGTAAAGGTCTCACAAACCCCTACTGAATAAATACACGATATTTATGTGTTACGAACGCACGCACACACGGCTGGAGATATTAGGCGGGCAGCAGCTTTCCGTCGCAAGGTGGCGAGGGGGCGGAGCGGCAGCTAACGGTCGTTGGAATACGGCGGTACGGAAGCAGCGGCTTAACGGCGGTAGGGTGGCGAACGGCCAACGGTCGTCGCAGCAGCGGCGGGACGGATGCAGCGGCTTAACGGCGGTAGGATGGCAAACGGCCAACGGCCGTCGTAGCGGCGGCGTGACGGATGCAGCAGCTTAACGGCGGCAGGATGGCGAACGGCCAACGGTCGTCGTAGCAGCGGCGGGACGGATGCAGCGGCTTAACGGCGGTAGGGTGGCGAACGGCCAACGGTCGTCGTAGCAGCGGCGGGACGGATGCAGCGGCTTAACTGCGGTAGGATGGCAGACGGCCAACGGTCGTCGTAGAAACGGCGTGACGGATGCAACGGTGGTGGGCTACGGAGCGCGTACCAGGGCCGGGGTGAGAGGGGAGATAGGTTGGCGACAGGGTTTACCTGGACAGCGGCTGCGTGTTCCGGGCGGGATAGGAGGGCGTACCAGCGGGCTTGTGTTGGCCGGTCGGCTTCGGCAGGAACGGGCTGATCGAACGTCTTCGGCAGGCTCGGTAATCGGCGGGGTCAGTCACCTGCGGGAGAAACTGCGAGGACTCGGTTAGTGCTGGTTTCACCGCTGGACACCCCCGCCTCCCTACTTGCACGCTAATAGAAGGTGCTGTACCAGCCGAGACACCGTGGGTCGATCCGTGCGCGGAGGGGAAGTGCACCTTAACGACACAGCGATAGCCCCTGTGCGCACGCATCGGCTCACGGCTGAAACCAGAGCTATGGAGAGGGGTCGTGCGGTCGTTCTGGCAGCGGGTCATTGCTTACCACACCAGGGCGACGGAGGGAAAAGTAGCCCGGAGACACCACTCTCGTCGTCCTGGTGCAGCAAGGGTTGACTCACGCCACGGCCGCACCCTCTTCTCCCTAGCTTACTAGTGGGAGTTGTCCCACCTATTAAACCAGAGCTGGGGGGAGGGGTGCTTTGGGTCATCGAGGCAGCGGGCCGCTCAACACCAGGGTGGGCGACGGAGGGTAAAGTAGTCCGAAGACACCGCTCTCGTCGTCCAGCCCTGGTGGAGGGTGACCCGCGCCATGACGGCGCCCCTGCCACGCAACCCGAGCTGAGGGGGAAGGGGGCATGTGGTCATTGAGACAGTGGGCCGCTCAAGCACCAGGGTGGGCGACGGAGGGAAAAATAGTCCGAAGACACCACTCTCGTCGTCCAGCCCTGGTGGAGGGTAACCCGCGCCATGACGGCGCCCCTGCCACGCAACCCAATCTGAGGGGGAAGGGGGTATGTGGTAATTGAAGCAGCGGGCCACTCAAGCACCAAGATGGGCGACGGAGGGAAAAATAGTCCGAAGACACCGCTCTCGTCGTCCAGCCCTAGTGGAGGGTGACCCGCGCCATGACGGCGCCCCTGCCACGCAACCCGAGCTGAGGGGAAAGGGGGTATGAGGTCATTGAGGCAGCGGGCCGCTCAAGCACCAAGGTGGGCGACGGACGGAAAGATAGTCCGAAGACCCCGCTCTCGTCGTCCAGCCCTGGTGCAGGATGACCCGCTCCATGACAGCGCCCCTTCCACTCAGCTAGCTATCCGGAGTGGTTATTTTGTCTTTAACAAGACAACCACTCCCACTGGCTCACCTGCGAGGACTGAATTGCAAAAATGCAAATTCGATGTTTATATGGGTGGTGCCGCAAACTGGTTGAGAAGTCAACGCACCATTATTGTGCTTTTCATTCGTTTACTATCAGTGGTTGTTGACTATGCTATGCAAGTGGTTTTTGGCTATGCTATAGAAACTGGTTGAGAAGTCAACGCACCATTATTGTGCTTTTTCATTGGTTTGCTATTAGTGGTTGTTGACTATGCTATACAAACATAAGTACAAGGTGGTTCAGGTTTAAGTGAATAAGGAAATAACGCTACGTTACATTCTCCCTCCCACTTCGGTTGACGGAAAGCTGCGGTGGGGAAAGATGGATCTCCAGGCATGGCCTAGGTCTTATGCCGGTGTGCGTGTGGGCGAAGCACTTTATTAATTATTTTTTTTCTTTTTTTTTTCTCAAAAATATACAGAGTCATTCCACTTATATCTAACAGAGTTTATGTTTTTAATTCATTTGTATAACGTAAGAATAATTACATTTCATTGTTCTTAAAACTAACAGAATATATTTCATACAATTCATTATAATATATAATATTCTTCTTCTTCGTTTCCATCTTCCTCGGGTTGTGATTTCATCATTGCTATCAGGTATTCGGTAAAATGTGGCACGAAAAAAATAGGTCCCCTTCGCGTTTTTGTTCGGTTGGCTAGCCACTGGTACTTCCTCCGTGTGCACCCGCTCTGAAGTCGTCTTTTCTGACCATGTTTATTGCAAGTGCCATTTGTGGAATCTCCTAATCCCATGTGAGGTGGTCGCTCAGGAACGGTGCTAACGATTTTCCGCCGAACTGCTTCCCATTGTGTGAGGAAGGTTTTCGGACAACTAAGTATGTATATGACCTTTTCTTGTAGCGCCTTGAGCACGCTTGCTGTTTTTGCTTGGCGCGCCGGGATTAACTCCACCCACTTGTAGAACTTGTAGATCATAACGAGGAGGTAATTGCTTCTTTGCTTGGAACGTGGTAGTGGTGGCACGAAGTCGATGGTTACTATTTCCCATGGCTGCGGCTATTGCATGGTTGCCAATAATCTCACCGGTCTCTTCTCTGTCGCTTTTTATTGTGTAAAATATGTCTGGTTTTTGTGTCGGTGTGTTGGTGTTTTGTAACGGGCGGTGGGACAGCGCATGACATATCGCGTTCGGCGCTCTTTTTCGGTACTCTTTATTCAAGTTGTATTGTTGTATAGCCGTGTAACGGGGGTAGAAGCGTTGCTTCAGCGGTCGGTTATGCTTACGGATGGTCGGATGTTCGGCTGCGGTAATTGGGCTAACGGTTTTGCTCGATCGCTTCTGGTGGTGCGCTGAAAAAGTTTCCTGCTCCAAATTTTGGCCATTGTCCGCGTGTTTCCAGCTGGTCATTGTACATAGTGTGTCTAATTCGGCTGATCTTCTGGTCAAGGTGACTTCTAACGGCTGGCCATCTAGCGTGAGGGCGATTCCCCTTTCCCGTAAAAAGTCCATTCCTAATATCATCCGTTCTGCCAGGTTCGGGCTGACGGACATCACTGTGTTAGTCATTCGTCCGTGGTACGTAATCTTTGCTGGGTAGGAATTCGAACTATAGACACACGTCTGGTCCGCCAATTGGACGCTCCGCCTGTTAAGATGTGGTTTGATGTTGTTCCTCTCCAGGTGGTTTCGTATTGACTCATCGACGTATGAGAGGGTGGCGCCGGTGTCCACTAGCGCGCACACGCCCATGCCCTCGATGGTTATCGGTATGTAGAAACGGTTATCTACTTGCATTTCGGTAGTGGGCTCGCAGCTTGGTGGTTTCGTTGGCTTCTCTGGACGCCGCGTTCCTTGCAGCGCCAGCAGCACTCCTTGCTATCGTACTCCTTTTGAAGATGATACAGGCTGTGGATCGCCTCTTTGTCCTGTTTCGCTTCCTCGTTTTTTAGCAGCTCATATTCCTCCGTTATTTCCAGGAGCTCATCGATCGTCTTAAACTCGCTGCGCTTGACGAAGAGGCGGTATTCAACGTGTAGGCCACCGTATATTCGCTCGAGGTGATTTCCCTTGCACATTGTCGGATGCTGGCGGATCAGCGTTTCCAATGCGAGGACATAGTCCTTGGCTTTTTCTCGGCCTTGTTGCCTGCGTTTTCGGATGGCCTCTTCTAAATGTTGAAGATGACGCTTAGGCAGAAAACAAATTTTCACCTCCCTTCGAAAATCGCTCCAATGGTTGATTTGTTGCTTACGGATGCGGTACCATTGGAGTGCTTTGCCACGCAGCAGTTCCGGCAGCGTTAGGAGGAGCCGGTCGACGGGTATGCGGTAACATTCGGCGGGCTCCTCTATTCTCTCCAGAAATTCGTGCAGCGACTCCTTTCCCGAAAAATGCAGATCCCACTGGCGGACGGTATTCATTAGCTCACCGGTGCTCATTTCGTCTCGTTTCGGTGGTGCGCGTTATCTTTCATGCGCATGCGGCTGGGGACTATGAATCGGGATGGTGGGGATTGACTTGGTCGGTGGTGTGAGTGAGATGTTTAGTGTCGGTGATGGTAGTTTAACTGGTTTTCCTTCGTCCTCTTCTACCTCCTTCTCCAACTCCTTCAGTAGGTCTTCACTTGATTTCCTCGTGCGTTTTGCTTGCACGTACGTGCTCAGTGCGCGTCGTAGATCGGCTACGGTTTGGCCTTCCACGGGAATGCTATGCTTCTTACACTCCTCTATCAGCCTCTCCCTTTTCAGTAAGTAGATCCAATTGAGTGAGTCGGTATTCAGCATCGTAACTTCGGGGGTTGGTGTGTTTGTTGTTTCTAGCGGTGTGTTCGTTGAACCCACCACGGCAGTGTTGGTGGTGGTTGTAGTTGTTTTTCCACGGTCATCTGCGGAGGAGGGTCCCTGCTCGGGCGCCATTTATGAGGTGGGTTTTGTATAAGGCTGGGGTAACGCGCAGTCAATCCAGAGTCAAGTAAAGGTCCCACAAACCCCTACTGAATAAATACACGATATTTATGTGTTACGAACACACGCACACACGGCTGGAGATATTAGGCGGGCAGCAGCTTTCCGTAGCAAGGTGGCGAGGGGGCGGAGCGGCGGCTAACGGTCGTTGGAGTAGAGGAGGTTCGGTAGGGCGGTTGAACGGTCGGGTAACGGACGGACTGGTACGGCGGTACGGAAGCAGCGGCGGGATAGAAGCAGCGGCGGGATAGAAGCAGCGGCGGGATAGAAGCAGCGGCTTAACGGCGGTAGGATGGCAAGCGGCCAGCGGCCGTCGTAGCGGCGGCGAGACGGATGCAGCAGCTTAACGGCGGTAGGATGGCGAACGGCCAACGGTCGTCGTATCAGCGGCGGGGCGGATGCAGCGGCTTAACGGCGGTAGGGTGGGGAACGGCCAACGGTCGTCGTAGCAGCGGCGGGACGGATTCAACGGCTTAACGGCGGTAGGATGGCAGACGGCCAACGGTCGTCGTAGCAGCGGCGTGACGGATGCAACGGCGGTGGGCTACGGAGCGCGTACCAGGACCGGGGTGAGAGGGAAGATAGGCTGGCGACGGGGTTTACCTGAACAGCGGCTGCGTGTTCCGGGCGGGATAGGAGGGCGTACCAGCGGGCTTGTGTTGGTCGGTCGGCTTAGGCAGGATCGGGCTGATCGAACGTCTTCGGCAGGCTCGGTAATCGGCAGGGTCAGTCACCTGCGGGATCAGTCACCTGCGGGAGAAACTGCGAGGACTCGGTTAGTGCTGGTTTCACCGCTGGACACCCCCGCCTCCCTACTTGCACGCTAATAGAAGGTGCGTAAGGGCCGCGCCGTACCAGCCGAGACACCGTGGGTCGATCCGTGCGCGGAGTGGAAGTGCACCTTAACGGCACAGCGATAGCCCCTGTGCACACGCATCGGCTCACGGCTGAAACCAGAGCTATGGACAGGGGTCGTGCGGTCCTTCTGGCAGCGGGTCATTGCTTACCAGACCAGGGCGACGGAGGGAAAAGTAGCCCGAAGACACCACTATCGTCGTCCTGGTGCAGCAAGGGTTGACTCAGGCCACGGCCGCACCCTCTTCTCCCTAGCTAACTAGTGGGAGTGGTCCCACCGCTCCGGCCAGCCTATTAAACCAGAGCTGGGGGGAGGGGTGCTTTGGGTCATTGAAGCAGCGGGCCGCTCAACACCAGGGTGGGCGACGGAGGGAAAAGTGGTCCGAATACACCGCTCTCGTCGTCCAGCCCTGGTGGAGGGTGACCCGCGCCATGACGGCGCCCCTGACACGCAACCCGAGCTGAGGGGGAAGGGGGTATGTGGTCATTGAGGCAGCGGGCCACTCAAGCACCAAGGTGGGCGACGGAGGGAAAAATAGTCCGAAGACACCGCTCTCGTCGTCCAGCCCTGGTGGAGGGTGACCCGCCCCATGACAGGGCCCCTTCCACTCAGCTATCTAGCCGGAGTGGTTATTTTGTCTTTTACAAGACAACCACTCCCGCTGGCTCACCTGCGAGGACTGAATTGCAAAAATGCAAATTCGATGTTTATATGGGTGGTGCCGCAAACTGGTTGAGAAGTCAACGCACCATTATTGTGCTTTTCATTCGTTTGCTATCAGTGGTTGTTGACTATGCTATACAAACATAAGTACAAGGAGGTTCAGGTTTAAGTAAATAAGGAAATACAGGGGGTGGTTACGTTATTGTAACGCTACGTTACAAAATATCAAACTCGCCCCTGTTGCGGGTTAGTGAAATTAAGGACTTGGGAGTAATATTTGACTCGAAGTTTTCGTTTTCAAGTCATATTAATGTGTGCATTGCTAAGTCGTATGCCATGCTAGCTTTTGTTAGGCGTCATAGCTTGGATTTCAGTGACCCGTATACGCTAAAGCTTTTATATTCCGCGATTGTATGATTCAAACTTGAGTACGCTTGTTTCATCTGGTCTCCGTATTATTTCTGCCATGTTGCAAGAATTGAACGAATCCAAAAGTATGCGTATACTTTGCATTACGTGGTCTGCGCTTCTCGGATCATATCCCGACTTATAAAGCTCGTTGCTTATTGATTAACTTAAAATCATTGCAGGACAGGAGGACAATTTTATCGCTTTCGTTCGTTTTCGATTTGTTACGTGGAGTTCCTGGAGAGGATTTTCATTAATATACCGGCTAGAGCTCTTCGTGGTCCTTTTAATTTTTTTCATATTGGTGTTCTTAGGGCTCTTTATGCGCGGAATGCTCCAATTACTAGAGCCTTAATTGAGTTCAATAGAATTTCTAAATTTTGTGAGATTTTTGTAGATTTTTCTTGTTCGAAAGATGACTTTCTGAGTATTTTAAATACTTTTTATAAGTAAGGTAATTTATATTAACATTGTTACTACTTTACACTTTTATAATTAGCCTATAAGATTCTTTTTTAATTGGCTTAAATAAATAAATAAATAAATAAAAAAGGCAGATAGAGGATTTTTCCATTCAATAGGAAACTATTTACGAATTTTACAGGAAACGAAAAAAAAAATGAATAATTTTTGAAAAAACCTTTTTTCTTCAAAACTGTGAATTATGATACCTTAGTTGAATACTTTTGAGTGTAGAAGCTTTGAAAAAGATAAATAAAAATCATGTATGCTAACCCAGCAGCTATCAAAACAAATTTTTTCTCCTGACTTAGCACTTTTTACTCAATATGTTTCCCCATCACTCCTCCCCTTTAATGATTGAAATATAACACTAACACTATATACATACTTCACAAAAAATACTATTTATTTATCAAACTATTTCTAACGGTTCTGATCTAGACTCTTTTGCCGGATGGTGCGCAGACAATAATTTATTTTTAAATTCAAACAAATGCTGTGTTGTGTCTTATTCCATAAAGACAACTGCCAAATACTTTATCTACAAACTAAATGCTAAATCTCTTAATCGTTGTCAAGAGAGTAAAGACTTGGATATAATTTCATTGTTTCAAAATTTGTTGCAATGGTTGGGTTCAGTAGACGTAACACCAGTGACTTTAAGGACGTTGAAGGCACTTTATATATCCTTGGTCAGAAGTGCTCTTGAATATTGCTCAATAATATGGAATCCTTTCAATGAATTTAACTCCTATAAAATTGAGAAAGTTCAAAAAAATTTTACAAAAATTTCTTTACATATGCTTCACTGGCCAGACGGCCCCCCATCACATACCAGCAGGCACAAATTGGTTGGTCTTCAGGCTTTGCATGACAGAAGAACTTTTATCTCACTCATGCTTGCCTATAATTGCCGTCTTTCAGTGAGTTTTACAGCTCCGGCTCACGCTCAATTCTCACGGGAATGCTCTGGATCATTGAGAGGCTTGAGAAACAGATGTCGTGAAATTTTCGCACACGTGAAATGTGATAGGCAGATGCCGCCGCTGTTTTTCATTTAACTCATACGACGAAAGGCTAAGCAGCGACATCTATTTTTGAAAAAGTAGGTATATTAAAGGCCGCGTTGCCAACCTAAAAAGAAGTAATTAACAAATTATCTGGCTCACAAATTGAACTAGATTGATTTATCTGGCTCAAATCGTTGTTGTTGCATTTACATGCAAAATTATTTATCTGGCTCAGGATTTTGCCACCGGATGATAGCTAATGTAATAAACTTTAGCACGAATTGCTCTGATTTATCTAATTTGTTCATTCCATATATTCCACTGCGTGATCTTCGGCATAATAGATTATTTATCGAAATAACTCATAAAACGAGTTATGCTGTGAATAACCTATAAAATTTCAAAATGGGCGTGGCTCCGCCCTTTTTCATTTAAAGTGTCTAGAATAATTTTAATGTCATAAGTCAAACAAAAATAACCAATCCTTATGAAATTTGGTAGGGGCATAGATTCTATGACGATAACTGTTTTCTGTGAAAATGGTCGAAATCGGTTGAAGCCACGCCCAGTTTTTATACAGAGTCGACCGTCTGTTCTTCCGCTCGGCCGTTAACACGATAACTTGAGCAAAAATTGATATATATTTACTAAACTCAGTTCACGCACTTATCTGAACTCACGTTGTATTGGTATAAAAAATGGCCGAAATCCGACTATGACCACGCCCACTTTTTCGATATCGAAAATTACGAAAAATGAAAAAAATGCCATCATTCTATACCAAATATGAAAAAAGGGATGAAACATTGTAATTGGATTGGTTTATTGACGCAAAATTATAACTTTGGAAATAACTTTGTAAAATGGTTGTGACACCATACTAAGTAGAACAAAATGAAACAGTTCTGCAGGACGAAATCAAAAGCCCTTGGAATCTTGGCAGGAATACCGTTCGTAGTATTACATATATAAATAAATTAGCGGTATCCGACAGATGATGTTCTGGGTCACCCTGGTCCACGCCTTCACATATACAATTAAGGCCCACTCCCTTTTAAAACCCTCATTAATACCTTTAATTTAATACCCATATCGCACAAACACATTCTAGAGTTACCCCTGGCCACCTTTATGGCGATATCTCGAAAAGGCGTCCATCTATAGAACTAAGGCCCACTCCATTTTGAATAATCATTAACACCTTTCATTTGATACCCATATCGTACAAACGCATTCTAGAGTTACCAATGGCCACCTTTATGGCGATATCTCGAAAAGGCGTCCACCTATAGAACTAAGGACCACTCCCTTTTAAAATACTCATTAACACCGTTCATTTGATACCCATATCGTACAAATGCATTCTAGAGTCACCCCTGATCCACCTTTATGGCGATATCTCGAAAAGGCGTCCACCTATAGAACTAAGGACCACTCCCTTTTAAAATACTCATTCCAACCTTTCATTTGATACTCATTTCGTACAAACAAATTCTAGAGTCACCCCGGTCCACCTTTATGGCGATATCTCGAAAAGGCGCCCACCTATAGAACTAAGGCCCACTCCCTTTTAAAATACTCATTAACACCTTTCATTTCATACCCATATCTTACAAGCATATCCTAGTGTCAACCCTGGTCCACCTTTATGGCGATATCTAGAAAAGGCGTCCACCTATAGAACTATGGCCCACATCATTTTAAAATAATCATTAACACCTTTCATTTGATACCAATATCGTACAAACGCAGATACTTTTAAAATTTTTTTAAACTTCCTTACAATTATTAAAGGTTGACATGTTGCTGACAAAAATATATTTCAATCACTAGGACTTTAAATGATAACTAAACACATATAACAGATAATAACAATTAATAATTTATAATTTTCAACAAAGCACGTATTGGCTGTAACTTGGAGGTTGTATTATTTTCATGATGGTGTATCACGGTATTGTCTGGTACCGCTTACGTGCTCCACATAGATGTCCCGCGACCAACGGATGGTATCGCTTATCATGAGCCTCCTCATCAGGCTTGCATAATAGCGCGTGATGTTCAGAAGGTTTATGACTCATTCGTTTGCCGGGTCCCATCCGCCCAGTGCTCCAACTATATATAAAGGCCTCCACTCTGACTTCATAGCCAAGTGTCGATAGCTAGTCAGCAAGCGGCTGGTATTTCTGTAGCTTTTGCTGCCGAGCATCCTTAAAAGCCTCGCCTCTATTTTCAAACGGAATAGCCACGTCGATCAGAGTGATTCGTCGGCTTACTTCGTCCCGTATGACGATGTCCGGTCGTAGGGTGCCAGCAGTACCGTGGGAGCCTTCTACTATTATATTTACTCTCACGTTCCCGGGGCACCTCAGGGCTCTTACGAGTCTGTCTTGGACGTTGTTGTGGCGTTGCTGTCGTGCCGCGGAGTGGGGGGGGGGGGGGGAGGTGTGCAGTGGTTAAGCATATGTGGTAATGTCTCCAGGTCTCTTCCGCACTTGCGGCAGTGCTTGTCTGCGTCTATAAGCCACCTCTTTGCAGCGTTCAAAGGGAGGTCATTGAGACGTGCCCGGTGTATAAAACGCCAGTCGCAAAAGCGGGTGAATTTTCCCGAGCGGAGAAAGTGGTTAGCTGGTGGTGTCCTGCACGTCACTTCGAACACCTTACCTTGGTCGGGTTTGTTTATTAGCATGTCTTCGTAGTGCTGTGTTACACACCGTCGCAATGTCGAAATGATGCGATGGGCGTCCCCAGGTTCGACAACTGTGAAGTTCGAATTAGTTGGTGTATCACACTGTATCCAAAACTCGGACTCCGGTGAGGACCATGTCCAGCGTAGCTTTACCTTGCTGCTAATTCTGGCCGTTGCCGTCCGCACCGTCATCCAATAGTTTCGCGATACTATTTGAACGTGGGACGTTGGATTCGCTGGACAGGTAACTCGCCATGTCTATATGACATGCTGGTTTTCTTTGCCTTTCCGCCGTAGCCTGTCTCAGCGATGTAACCGCTATATCACTCACTACGTGGTCTTTTGAGCTTAACATCTTAAATGCATGGGCCACGGTGAGGAGATCCGTCAGGTCTGCCAGGGGTAGCAGCCCGCCACCACCTTTGTGGGGCGGCATGAAGACGAGTTCTGGACTAGCCCGTTGGGGCAGGTTCATCCAGCGTTTGGCTGTTCTCTTTATTACCTTATCTGCCTCCCTCAAATACTCTTTGTCTACGTCTGCCCCTTGCAAAATAAAGTCTAGGCGTGGCAATAAAAATGTTGCCGTAGCGTCTATCTTCTGCCATGGGGCCAGCCCTGAGCGATCCAGTGCCCGCACGTCGCTCAGCATACCAGCTATGGTGCTCACCGGTGTCTGTCTAATATGGAAGCCAGTGGGTACTCCGAGGTAGTCGGACCCTGGACTAGGAAGTTTCAAATCCTTTTTTTTTTTTTGTTCTAGAAAATAAAACTATCCTAATTCGTTTTCAAATCCTTTTTTATTTGTTCTAGAAAATAAAACTATTGGACGTAATTTTTTTTGGATCAATTTACCTTCTTCTTGGACACTAAGCTTCGGCATGTAGCCTTAGGAGCTTGCTTTTAAAAACCCGCATCAATTTTTTATCTTTTTCCTATTTTCACATTTTTTTTTGGCGCATTGTCACCACGGACATAAGTGTACCACTATCTATTGGCTCCATATATGTATGTAATACTCCTATTGCTACAAAAGGCTAGGAAATTCCCAAACATCAGAGTGCTTATATATTGCTGTTTAAACGTTTTTATACTCAGTTGAGCAGAGCTCACAGAGTATATTAAGTTTGATTGGATAACGGTTGGTTGTACATATATAAAGGAATCGAGATAGATATAGACTTCCATATATCAAAATAATCAGGATCGAAAAAAAATTTGATTGAGCCATGTCCGTCCGTCCGTCCGTCCGTTAACACGATAACTTGAGTAAATTTTGAGGTATCTTGATGAAATTTGGTGTGTAGGTTCCTGAGCGCTCATCTCAGATCGCTATTTAAAATGAACGATATCGGACTATAACCACGCCCACTTTTTCGATATCGAAAATTTCGAAAAACCGAAAAAGTGCGATAATTCATTACAAAAGACAGATAAAGCGACGAAACTTGGTAGATGGGTTGAGGTTATGACGCAGAATAAAAAATTAGTAAGATTTTGGACAATGGGCGTGGCACCGCCCACTTTAACAAGAAGGTAATTTAAAAGTTTTGCAAGCTGTAATTTGGCATTCGTTGAAGATATCATGATGAAATTTGGCAGGAACGTTACTACTATTACTATATTTGTGTTAAATAAAAATTAGCAAAATTGGATGAAGAACACGCCCACTTTTTAAAAAAAAATTTTTTTAAATTCAAATTATAACAAAAAATTTAATATCTTTACTGTATATAAGTAAATTAAGTCAAAATTCAACTCCAGTAATGATATGATGCAACAAAATATAAAAATAAAAGAAAATTTCAAAATGGGCGTGGCTACGCCCATTTTCATTTAGTTTGTCTAGAATACTTTTATTGCCATAAGTCGAACAAAAATTTACCAATCCTTCTCTAATTTGGTAGGAGCATAGATTCTATGACGGTAACTGTTCTCTGTGAAAATGGGCGAAATCGGTAGAAGCCACGCCCAGTTTTTATACACAGTCCACCGTCTGTCCTTCCGCTCGACCCTTAACACAATAACTTGAGCAAAATCCGATATATCTTTACTAAACTTAGCCCACGTACTTATCTGAACTCACTTTATCTTGGTATAAAAAATGGCCGAAATCCGACCATAACCACGCCCACTTTATCGATATCGAAAATTACGAAAAATGAAAAAATGCCATAATTCTATACCAAATACGAAAAAAGGGATGAAACATGGTAACTGGATTGGTTTATTGACGCAAAATATAACTTTGGAAAAAAACTTTGTAAAATGGGTGTGACACCTACCATATTAAGTAGAAGAAAATGAAAAAGTTCTACAAGGCGAAATCAACAGCCCTTGGACCCTTGGCAGGAATACTGTTAGTGGTATTGCATATATAAATAAATTAACAGTACCCGACAGATGTATTTCTGGATCACCTGGTCAAAATTTGGTCGATATCGCGAGAACACCTTCACATATACATCTAAGGGCCACTCGCTTTTAAAACCCTCATTAATACCTTTATTTTGATATCCATATCGTACAAACACATACTAGAGTCACCCCTGTCCCACCCTATTGGCGATATCTCGAAAAGGCGTCCACCTATAGACCTAATGCCCACTCCCTCTTAAAATGCTCAGTAACACCTTTCGTTTGATACCCATATCGTACAAACATTCTAGAGTCACCCCTGGCCCACCATAATGGCGATATCTCGAAAAGGCGTCCACCTACAGACCTAATGTCCACTCCCTCTTAAAATGCTCAGTAACACCTTTCGTTTGATACCCATATCGTACAAACATTCTAGAGTCACCCCTGGCCCACCCTAATGGCGATATCTCGAAAAGGCGTCCACCTATAGAACTAAGGATTACTCCCTTTTAAAATACTCATTACCACCTTTCATTTGATACCCATATCGTACAAACACATTCTAGAGTCACCCTGGCCCACCCTAATGGCGATATCTCGAAAAGGCGTCCACCTATACACCTAATGCCCACTCCCTCTTAAAATGCTCAGTAACACCTTTCGTTTGATACCCATATCGTACAAACATTCTAGAGTCACCCTTGGTCCACCTTTATGGCGATATCTCGAAAAGGCGTCCACCTATAGAACTAAGGATTACTCCCTTTTAAAATACTCATTACCACCTTTCATTTGATACCCATATCGTACAAACACATTCTAGAGTCACCCCTGGCCCACCCTAATGGCGATATCTCGAAAAGGCGTCCACCTATAGAACTAAGGATTACTCCCTTTTAAAATACTCATTACCACCTTTCATTTGATACCCATATCGTACAAACACATTCTAGAGTCACCCCTGGCCCACCATAATGGCGATATCTCGAAAAGGCGTCCACCTACAGACCTAATGTCCACTCCCTCTTAAAATGCTCAGTAACACCTTTCGTTTGATACCCATATCGTACAAACATTCTAGAGTCACCCCTGGCCCACCCTAATGGCGATATCTCGAAAAGGCGTCCACCTATAGAACTAAGGATTACTCCCTTTTAAAATACTCATTACCACCTTTCATTTGATACCCATATCGTACAAACACATTCTAGAGTCACCCCTGGCCCACCCTAATGGCGATATCTCGAAAAGGCGTCCACCTATAGACCTAATGCCCACTCCCTCTTAAAATGCTCAGTAACACCTTTCGTTTGATACCCATATCGTACAAACATTCTAGAGTCACCCCTGGCCCACCCTAATGGCGATATCTCGAAAGGGCGTCCACCTATAGACCTAATGCCACTCCCTCTTAAAATGCTCAGTAACACCTTTCGTTTGATGCCCATATCCTACAAACACATTCTAGAGTCACCCCTGGCCCACCCTAATGACGATATCTCGAAAAGGCGTCCACCTATAGACCTCATGCCCACTCCCTCTTAAAATGCTCAGTAACACCCTTCGTTTGATACCCATATCGTACAAACATTCTAGAGTGTCCCTTGGTCCACCTTTATGGCGATATCTCGAAAAGCGTCCACCTATAGAACTAAAGATTACTCCCTTTTAAAATACTCATTACCATCTTTCATTTGATACCCATATCATACAAACACATTCTAGAGTCACCCCTGGCCCACCCTAATGGCGACATTTCGAAAAGGCGTCCACCTATAGACCTAATGCCCACTCCCTCTTAAAATGCTCAGTAACACTTTTCGTTTGATACCCATATCGTACAAACATTCCAGAGTCACCCCTGGCCCACCCTAATGGCGATATCTCGAAAAGGCGTCCACCTATAGACCTAATGCCCACTCTAAAATGCTCAGCAACACCTCTCATTTGATTCCCATATCGTACAAACACATTCTAGAACACCCCTGGTCCACCTTTATGGCGATATCTCGAAACGGCGTCCACCTATGGAGCTAAGGATCACTCCTTTTCAAAATACTCATTAACAGCTTTCATTTGATACCCATATCTTACAAACAAATTCTAGAGTCACCCCTGGTCCACCTTTATGGCGATTTCTCGAAAAGGCGTTCACCTATAGAACTAAAGCCCATTCCCTTTTAAAATACTCATTACCACCTTTCATTTGATACCCATATCGTACAAACACATTATAGAGTCACCCCTGGTCCACCTTAATGGGGACATCTCGAAAAGGCGTCCACCGATAGACCTAAGGCCCACTCCCTCTTAAAATGCTCAGTAGCACCTTTCATTTGATACCCATATCGTACAAACAAATTATAGAGTCAGCCCTGGTCCACCTTTATGGCGATATCCCTAAATGGCGTCCATACATAGAACTATGGCCTACTCTCTCTTAAAATACTCTTTAATACCTTTCATTTGATACACATGTCATACAACCACATTCCAGGGTTACCCCAGGTTCATTTTCCTTATTTTGTCTCCATAGCTCTCAACTGAGTATGTAATGTTCGGTTACACCCGAACTTAGCCTTCCTTACTTGTTATTTTTGTATTCAATAATCGGATGTACCTAGTTTTAATTTTTTCTTGTCACACTTATGCCAATTTCGCACAGAGGCTTAATGAAATAATTAGTCAAGTTTTCTACATTAAAGCCCTAATTGAACTCAATCTTCCATACAAAATACAAATTCTTAATTATCTCATTATTGCTTTATTGAAATAAATAAAAAACAAGTAAGGAAGGCTAAGTTCGGGTGTAGCCGAACATTGCATACTCAGCTGAGAGCATTGGAGACAAAATAAGGGAAAATCACCATGTAGGAAAATGAACCTAGGGTAACCCTGGAATGTGTTTGTAAGACATGGGTATCAAATGGAAGGTATTAAAGAGTGTTTTAAAAGCGACTGAGCCATAGTTCTATAGGTGGACGCCATTTCGGGATATCGCCATAAAGGTGGCCAAGGGGTGACTCTAGGCTATGTTTGTACGATATGGGTATGAAATGAAAGGTGTTAATGAGTATTTTAAAAGGGAGTGGGCCTTAGTTCTATAGGTAGACGCCTTTTCTAGATATCGCCATAAAGGTGGACCAGGAATGACTCTAGGATATATTTGTATGATATGGAAACTTGATCTGCCTTGGGAAGAATAAGAGAATGGTTGCCGAACATGGGGATGGAGATGGCTAGCAATAAGACAGAAGTGGTTCTGGTGAGCTCAAAGCGGACTGTGGATGAGTTGGTCCTAACCATAGGAGATTATCAAATAAATTCAAAGCCCTCCGTGAAATATCTAGGAGTAATCATTGACCCAAAACTAACTTTTAGGGATCGCTTCAGGGCGGTGGGGGAGAAAGTTTCTAGAGTTAGTGTCCCGTCAGCTATTATCCAACGTAACCAGCTCTATAATATTAAATACAGCACCAGTATGGCACGGATCTAAATGGTCCAAAAAAAGATATACTAGCAGCCTACCGCATTACTGCTATACGAATAGCATGTGCTTATCGGACGGTGTCCGACGACGCGATCCATGTTTTATCCAGGAAAATTCCAGTAGATCCACTCTCAGGTGAAATGGCATTGGAATCAGCCGACCATCTGAAGATGCTAAGAAAAGCGCAAGGTCACGAACAATAGTTAGGTGGCAAGAACGGTGGGAAGATTCGAGAAAAGGGCGCTGGACCTTCATGCTAGTCCGAAATATAGCGGAATGGTACGAGCGAAAACACGGCGAACTAAATTACCACCCCACACAGATATTGAGCGGGCACGGCGGCTTCAAGGAATATCTACATAAGCGTGGGATAGAGGATCCTTTCTGTCCAAGCTGTCCCTCCGAATTGGAAAGCGCAGAACATGTAATATTTCACTGCCCTCGTTTTCACGGCGAAATACTGTCTGTAACCAGAGTTTTTGGAGAGGAGCCTTCCATTAGGAATTTAGTTCCACGAATGTGCGGACAAATAGATTGTTGGATTGCTGTGAGCAAGATGGCCTTTATAGTAATGACGAAATTGATGCATGCTGAAAGGGAGCGCAGAGAAATGCGCATACGAAGTAGTGGCGACTAAATGGTCTCCCCCCGTGACGTTATGCCTAACGGCGGTCCCACGGGGTGCGGACACATGCACAGGATCATCCTGGGTTAATTCGGCCACTTGAGGGTAGTGCGCTACCCCAACGTTCAATAAAAAAGGTATGAAACGAAAGGTGTTAATGAGTATTTTAAAAGGGAGTGGGCCTTAGTTCTATAGGTGGGCGCCTTTTCGAGATATCGCCATAAAGGTGGACTGGGGTGACTCTAGAATTTGTTTGTACGACATGGGTATCAAATGAAAGATTGTAATGAGTATTTCAAAAGGGAGCAATCCTTAGTCCTAGAAGTGGAAGCCTTTTCTAGATATCGCCATAAAGGTGGATCAGATGCAATGACATAATGGCTACGAACTTCCTAGTCCAGGGCCAGCCTGTTCGAGCACTGGGGCCAGGGGAGTATTACGACTACCTCGGAGTACCCACTGGCTTCCATATTAGACAGACACCGGTGAGCACCATAGCTGGTATGCTGAGCGACGTGCGGGCACTGGATCGCTCAGGGCTGGCCCCATGGCAGAAGATAGACGCTATGGCAACATTTTTATTGCCACGCCTAGACTTTATTTTGCAAGGGGCAGACGTAGACAAAGAGTATTTGAGCGAGGCAGATAAGGTAATAAAGAGAACAGCCAAACGCTGGATGAACCTGCCCCAACGGGCTAGTCCAGAACTCGTCTTCATGCCGCCCCACAAAGGTGGTGGCGGGCTGCTACCCCTGGCAGACCTGACGGATCTCCTCACCGTGGCCCATGCATTAAGGATGTTAAGCTCAAAAGACCACGTAGTGAGTGATATAGCGGTTACATCGCTGAGACAGGCTACGGCGGAAAGGCAAAGAAAACCAGCATGTCATATAGACATGGCGAGTTACCTGTCCAGCGAATCCAACGTCCCACGTTCAAATAGTATCGCGAACTATTGGATGACGGTGCGGACGGCAACGGCCAGAATTAGCAGCAAGGTAAAGCTACGCTGGACATGGTCCTCACCGGAGTCCGAGTTTTGGATCCAGTGTGGTACACAAACTAATTCGAACTTCACAGTTGTCGAACCTGGGGACGCCCATCGCATCATTTCGACATTGCGACGGTGTGTAACACAGCACTACGAAGACATGCTAATAAACAAACCCGACCAAGGTAAGGTGTTCGAAGTGACGTGCAGGACACCACCAGCTAACCACTTTCTCCGCTCGGGAAAATTCACCCGCTTTTGCGACTGGCGTTTTATACACCGGGCACGTCTCAATGACCTCCCTTTGAACGCTGCAAAGAGGTGGCTTATAGACGCAGACAAGCACTGCCGCAAGTGCGGAAGAGACCTGGAGACATTACCACATATGCTTAACCACTGCACACCTCCCCCCCCCCCCCCCCCCCCCCACTCCGCGGCACGACAGCAACGCCACAACAACGTCCAAGACAGACTCGTAAGAGCCCTGAGGTGCCCCGGGAACGTGAGAGTAAATAGAATAGTAGAAGGCTCCCACGGTACTGCTGGCACCCTACGACCGGACATCGTCATACGGGACGAAGTAAGCCGACGCATCACTCTGATCGACGTGGCTATTCCGTTTGAAAATAGAGGCGAGGCTTTTAAGGATGCTCGGCAGCAAAAGCTACAGAAATACCAGCCGCTTGCTGACCAGCTATCGACACTTGGCTATGAAGTCAGAGTGGAGGCCTTTATATATAGTTGGAGTACTGGGCGGATGGGACCCGGCAAACGAACGAGTTATAAACCTTCTGAACATCACGCGCTATTATGCAAGCCTGATGAGGAGGCTCATGATAAGCGATACCATCCGTTGGTCGCGGGACATCTATGTGGAGCACGTAAGCGGTACCAGACAATACCGTGATACACCATCATGAAAATAATACAACCTCCAAGTTACAGCCAATACGTGCTTTGTTGAAAATTATAAATTATTAATTGTTATTATCTGTTATATGTGTTTAGTTATCATTTAAAGTCCTAGTGATTGAAATATATTTTTGTCAGCAACATGTCAACCTTTACTAATTGTAAGGAAGTTTAAAAAAATTTTAAAAGTATCTGCGTTTGTACGATATTGGTATCAAATGAAAGGTGTTAATGATTATTTTAAAATGATGTGGGCCATAGTTCTATAGGTGGACGCCTTTTCTAGATATCGCCATAAAGGTGGACCAGGGTTGACACTAGGATATGCTTGTACGATATGGGTATGAAATGAAAGGTGTTAATGAGTATTTTAAAAGGGAGTGGGCCTTAGTTCTATAGGTGGGCGCCTTTTCTAGTTATCGCCATAAAGGTGGACCGGGGTGACTCTAGAATTTGTTTGTACGATATGAGTATCAAATGAAAGGTTGGAATGAGTATTTTAAAAGGGAGTGGTCCTTAGTTCTATAGGTGGACGCCTTTTCGAGATATCGCCATAAAGGTGGCCATTGGTAACTCTAGAATGCGTTTGTACGATATGGGTATCAAATGAAAGGTGTTAATGATTATTCAAAATGGAGTGGGCCTTAGTTCTATAGATGGACGCCTTTTCGAGATATCGCCATAAAGGTGGCCAGGGGTAACTCTAGAACGTGTTTGTGCGATATGGGTATTAAATTAAAGGTATTAATGAGGGGTTTAAAAGGGAGTGGGCCTTAATTGTATATGTGAAGGCGTGGACCAGGGTGACCCAGAACATCATCTGTCGGATACCGCTAATTTATTTATATATGTAATACTACGAACGGTATTCCTGTAAAGATTCCAAGGGCTTTTGATTTCGTCCTGCAGAACTGTTTCATTTTGTTCTACTTAGTATGGTGTCACAACCATTTTACAAAGTTATTTCCAAAGTTATAATTTTGCGTCAATAAACCAATCCAATTACAATGTTTCATCCCTTTTTTCATATTTGGTATAGAATGATGGCATTTTTTTCATTTTTCGTAATTTTCGATATCGAAAAAGTGGGCGTGGTCATAGTCGGATTTCGGCCATTTTTTATACCAATACAACGTGAGTTCAGATAAGTGCGTGAACTGAGTTTAGTAAATATATATCAATTTTTGCTTAAGTTATCGTGTTAACGGCCGAGCGGAAGAACAGACGGTCGACTCTGTATAAAAACTGGGCGTGGCTTCAACCGATTTCGACCATTTTCACAGAAAACAGTTATCGTCATAGAATCTATGCCCCTACCAAATTTCATAAGGATTGGTAATTTTTGTTTGACTTATGACATTAAAATTATTCTAGACACTTTAAATGAAAAAGGGCGGAGCCACGCCCATTTTGAAATTGTATAGGTTATTCACAGCATAACTCGTTTTATGAGTTATTTCGATAAATAATCTATTATGCCGAAGATCACGCAGTGGAATATATGGAATGAACAAATTAGATAAATCAGAGCAATTCGTGCTAAAGTTTATTACATTAGCTATCATCCGGTGGCAAAATCCTGAACCAGATAAATAATTTTGCATGTAAATGCAACAACAACGATTTGAGCCAGATAAATCAATCTGGTTCAATTTGTGAGCCAGATAATTTGTTAATTACTTCTTTTTAGGTTGGCAACGCGGCCTTTAATATACCTACTTTTTCAAAAATAGATGTCGCTGCTTAGCCTTTCGTCGTGTGCGAAAATTTCACGACATCTGTTTCTCAAGCCTCTCAATGATCCAGAGCATTCCCGTGAGAATTGAGCGTGAGCCGGAGCTGTAAAACTCACTGAAAGACGGCAATTATAGGCAAGCATGAGTGAGATAAAAGTTCTTCTGTCATGCAAAGCCTGAAGACCAACCAATTTGTGCCTGCTGGTATGTGATGGGGGGCCGTCTGGCCAGTGAAGCATATGTAAAGAAATTTTTGTAAAATTTTTTTGAACTTTCTCAATTTTATAGGAGTTAAATTCATAGAAAGGATTCCATATTATTGAGCAATATTCAAGAGCACTTCTGACCAAGGATATATAAAGTGCCTTCAACGTCCTTAAAGTCACTGGTGTTACGTCTACTGAACCCAACCATTGCAACAAATTTTGAAACAATGAAATTATATCCAAGTCTTTACTCTCTTGACAACGAGGTTTTTTCAAAAATTATTCATTTTTTTTTTCGTCTCCTGTAAAATTCATAAATAGTTTCCTATTGAATGGAAAAATCCTCTATCTGCCTTTTTTATTTATTTATTTATTTATTTAAGCCAATTAAAAAAGAATCTTATAGGCTAATTATAAAAGTGTAAAGTAGTAACAATGTTAATATAAATTACCTTACTTATAAAAAGTATTTAAAATACTCAGAAAGTCATCTTTCGAACAAGAAAAATCTACAAAAATCTCACAAAATTTAGAAATTCTATTGAACTCAATTAAGGCTCTAGTAATTGGAGCATTCCGCGCATAAAGAGCCCTAAGAACACCAATATGAAAAAAATTAAAAGGACCACGAAGAGCTCTAGCCGGTATATTAATGAAAATCCTCTCCAGGAACTCCACGTAACAAATCGAAAACGAACGAAAGCGATAAAATTGTCCTCCTGTCCTGCAATGATTTTAAGTTAATCAATAAGCAACGAGCTTTATAAGTCGGGATATGATCCGAGAAGCGCAGACCACGTAATGCAAAGTGTACGCATACTTTTGGATTCGTTCAATTCTTGCAACATGGCAGAAATAATACGGAGACCAGATGAAACAAGCGTACTCAAGTTTGAATCATACAAACGCGGAATATAAAAGCTTTAGCGTATACGCATGTGAGGAGGTTTTCCATAAAAAACTGATGGGAACAGACAGGGAATAAAGAAGATGAAACTAAAAGAAAAAAGTTATTTCCAGATATGGAAAGAATTAGAGGACTAAGGAATTTAGGTACAGACGTCAAAAGACAAAAAAAACTAGGTTAAAAGTTAAAACCCAAAATTAAGTGAACAAAAAAATGTTTCGGGCAAAAAAATGTAATAATAATACAAGTGTGATAAACCGGTGAGGGTTGTATACACTACCAAATCTCCCTCCAGGGAAGCTTCCGAATTGTTGTTCTTATCGTACCTATGTTTCATCTTACTACTGATTATCCTGGTTCGTTTCCTCGCACTCTGTTGTTTGGTCAATGGATTACTCCAAAGAGCTTGAACTTGATGGTTTGGCGCTGCATAATCCGTATCGTTTTGACATTTCACAACAGTAGTGCGCCCTGGCTTGAAACTACCCTTACATTCTTTCTTTCGTTTTAGTGCGTCTATTTGGGTTGGTCAATGCCAGTGTTCTTCCCATTCGGTTTTGATTTGTGTGTTCAATTCATTCTACCAATTGTTGCCCTGTTTACTGCTTTTGACTTTTGTGGTCTTTGTCGAATCTCCTCCAACAGCACTCGCTTAGTGGTTCAGCAGCCCCTTCTCAAAACTGAAGATAAGTGGCACATCCATGTTTTTATAGCGCATAATCCTTCTTTTCATATCGATTCTGATACCATGGCCAACTAAAGAGTCCACTCCCAATATGACTTCGTCAACGAATTTGTGCAGAACCGAGACCTTTCCAATTACGACCTCTCATGTCACTTCTCTCTGTACTTGGTTGTACTCGCCGGTGACCGTATGCAATCTTGCTCCATGTAACAGCTTTATTCTCCTGTTGATTAAGGAATGAGATGCGCCCGTATCTAGAGTCAGTAAACGCTCCTTGCCATCCACATTTCCTCTGATGGTAGGACTGCTCAATTTTCTTCCGATCTGTGATACAGATATCACAGGACATTCAATAGTTGCAGCAAGTTCTCGCTCCTTGCATCTGGCTCGCTTTAGCTCATCTCCTTACACTTTGTGCGGACGACGACCCACATTGTTGGAACTATTAGGGTTGGTATTCCAATGACGTGCAATGTGGCTTTCTGCACTTAAAGCATTTTTTATTTATTTATTTATTTATTTATTATTTAAAGTCGACGACAAACTATGGTCGACTGCATAATATAAAATATATATAAATATACAACTCAAAAGATAAAATTTAAGATATATCGAGCTTTCAACAATGTTATATTACAAACAAAGAAATATTAATGAACATTACTATTTAATTTCAGAATATAATAATAATAAGAAATATGAGCAGAAATAAGATCTTATGCCGAAATCTTATACTGGCGGAATGCATCAGATTCCGCTCAGCATGACTTCGGAATGCAGTGGATTCCAATCTCCCTGTTGGAATGCAACAAGATTCCAATCAGCATGTCATGGGAATCCGGCAGTGCTAAGAGTAGTGTAATGAGGATACGCCATCACAAGGCATAAAAAAGTAACATGACCTGTGTTGTTGGAATGCACCGGATTCCAATCAGCTCGATGCCTGACCCATAAGATTATACTGCCGGAATGCATACGATTCCGGTCAGTGACTCTTGAAAAAGCATGTTTTTTACGTTGTTGGAATGCACCAGATTCCAATCAACACAGTACTGTCTTGTTCCTTCTTAATGAGACATGTTGATAAATGTTCCTCCATCCTTAAGCGAGATAGTTCCTGTTTTTTATCGAAGGAATAAAATGCCGGCAAATTAAATTAGCTTGTATCTCTTAAATTAGATAGGCAAGTATTGCATTACGTATAGTGGCAAAAGTACATTCAAGACTGATGCAGCTATACAAGTCATTGTAGTGCGCGCACCAGATAAGAAGAGGATTATTTTTAGCAAAGTTTCGTCGACAAAGGGGTAAATAGAAAGGAACGTAGTGTCTGGATACTCTAGGGGGAACCGCAAAAAACAAGCGGCTGAGGAGGTCCGCGGAATCAATTTCTCCAATAATGAGCTTATGGATGAACAATACCCCCAGTAATATTCTCCGATTTTCCAGAGTGGGTAAGTTAATAAGAAGAAGTCTACTTCTGTATGGAGGAAGGTGGAGACTTGAGTCCCAATTAAGGCCGCGCAATGCAAATATCAAAAATTGCTTTTGAACTGACTCAAGACGCTTTATATGCTTTTGAGAAACAGGGGACCAAACGCATGAGCAATACTCGAGTATTGGACGAACCAGCGATGTGTAAAGAACCTTAGTGAGGTACGGATCATCGAACTCTTTAGCCCATCTTTTAACAAATCCAAGTAAACCCAACGCTTTGTTGGCTATAGATGAAATATGCATGTTAAAATTCAATTTCGGATCAAAAAGGACACCTAGATCATTTGCAATAGATATACGCTCCAAAGGCGTACCATCTATTACATAAGATTTCAATGCTGGCTTCACTCGGTGAAATGTCATATGCTTACATTTAGAGCAATTTAAAGCTAATAAATTTGTTGTGCACCAACATTGGAACGAGTCCAAGTCGGCCTGAAGAAGATCCAAGGAACTCAAATCGGTAGGACAGTAAGTGTAGCAAAGTTTTACATCATCCGCATACATTATAGTATGGGAATATAATATTGTCTGTGGCAAGTCATTAATGAAAAGGGCAAAGAGCAAAGGGCCTAGATGACTTCCCTGGGGTACGCCAGAGGAAACTCCGAACGATTCCGACAATTGCACTTGAACAGATGACTTCCCTGGGGTACGCCAGAGGAAACTCCGAACGATTCCGACAATTGCACTTGAACAGGACTTTTTGGGTCCGGTTAGAAAGATAGCTTTTCAGCCACATTAATAGGTGAAACGGAAAGCCCAGTAAATCAAGCTTATGAATAAGCAACTCGTGGTTGACGGTATCAAATGCTTTGCTGAAGTCCGTGTAGATGACATCCGTTTGCTTGTTCGCTAAAAATCCTTCCATAACTATAGAGGTGAATACAAGCAAATTTGTAGTGGTTGACCTTTGACGAATAAAACCGTGTTGGCATGGAGATAAAAGACTAGAACACTGATATTGCAGTTGATTGGTGACAATCTGTTCAAAGACTTTAGGAATGACTGAAAGTTTAGCAATACCCCTGTAGTTTTCAACTTTTGACCTACTACCTTTTTTATGCAGGGGTATAATAAAAGACTGTTTCCAAAGTGCCGGGAATGACGCAGATCCCAGAGATAGCTCAAATAATTTTAAAATAGGCTCATACATGTTTTCGGCGCAGTACCTAAGCACGCAGCTAGGAACACCGTCCGGTCCCGGAGAAAAGGTGGGCTTCAAAGATTGAAGACTCTGAAGAACAATATTACCATCAATAGCAGGATTCCTAATGTAATTCGAGCTATCTAAGCGATAGGGATATTGACCAGAATGAAAACCACTGGATGAATACGTGGACTTAAAGAACTCAGAAAATAGTTCAGCAACGTCGTCATCAGTGCAAGCTTTTTTACCTCCAAAGGTTAATGAGGAAGGATACCCAGAAGTTTTCCGCTTTGAATTTACGAAACTGTAAAACTTTTTTGGATTTCTAAAAAAATGGGCTTTACAACAACTCAAGTAATTTTTATAACAAAGCTGATTAAGACGGTGAAATTTAGAATGAGCTATTAGATATTTAGAGAGGTCAGCAGATGCTCCAGATTTCTTGAACCTCTTATAAAGCCTAGATTTGATGTTATTAAGTCTGATAAGTTGCCTTGAAAACCAAGGGGGCTTATTCGAACATAGGGTATAGCGAGTAGGAATGCAGGTATCAAAGAAGCTATCAAGCGTACTGTAAAATACAGAGATAGCCGAATCGACATCAGTGCAAGCATAGAGATCCGACCAATCATGGGAAGCCAACAGATCATTGAGCATAATGAAATTCGCTTTGTAGAAGCATCTAGATCGGGGACGAGACTGTACTTGAATCCTACGGGGTAGGCTGATATCAAGTGATATCTCTAGCGTAGGGTGAAGAGGGTCTTCTGGAAGGGATAAAGGTGGTATTTGCGTAAGGGCAGTACCCACCGAGCCATCCACAAATACTAAATCCAGCATTTTATTTCCACTATTTGGAACATTGTTAATCTGTAAAAGAGATGAGTCTAACAAGCAATTGAGAAACTCATGTTGAGCAGTGGGAGTTAAAAAGTTTGAATCACTTATATTAACCCAACTAACTGTTGGCAAGTTAAAGTCACCAACAACAACAAGTCGATCGTTATCTCCCAACTGCGAATGCAAATCACAGATGGCCGAGCTATGACTAGCATAAACATCCATATCCGAACGAGGTGGTATATACGAACAGCAAACAATTACGCTATAGCTACCGTATGAAAGCCTAATTGCTATGAATTCGATATGGGAGATATTGTCCAGCGAAATCAACTCAGACGATAGGTTAGATTCAACAGCAATAAGGACACCTCCCGCTCTAGAGATGCGATCACGCCGATAAACAGCATATTTATTTGAAAAAACCTCAGAATTGTAATTATCAGGCTTTAGCCAGGTCTCCGTAAAAGCTACAACTTGTGCAGAAAAGTTGAAAGAATTAAGGAAGAATGGAACAAGTTTTGATCGTAAACCACGAACATTTTGATAATTAATGAGAAGACGGGACAGATCAGCAATTACCTTTGTGTTGTTATTACTGTGTTCGTCATACCGTTTTTTGGCTGTAATAAAACAGGTTCGGCCCTCGCCTTTCTCGTGAACAAGTGAACCACAGTATGCTTGGGCCAAAAAGAGGAATCAAGTACCTTATCGAAATATTCATCTGAAAGGGATATTTTAAATGAGGAGATGTCTCTCTCATATTTAAAGTTAAATTTATACACATTGATGTTACTAGTGGGTGCAACACCAAGTTTAGAGCAAACGTAATGAGCAATGTCATTTTCCGTAAGCGAGGCGTGTAATCGGGACACAAATACAGCCCTACGAGGTGGCACGGCAGTCACCTGCAAAGGAGTAGCGGATAGCGCACCAGAGAGCTGGGAAGGTGCGGCCGTTATAGCGTTGGTTATCGAGCCCGTACTATTTTTTTCAGGTACACTTGTATCGCTAGCAACAACCCCAGTATCAGTAACTGTTATTGTTGGAGCTAAAAATACCGGTGGAGGTGTAGGATGAATTGGGGAGTCCAGCGAAATCAACATTGGTGACGTAGAACAAACAGCCGCAAAGGTACCACTATTAGTTCGTGCATCGTTTAATTTGCCAGATATCGTCTCACTGGAAGTCTCGACACAACCTTGTGGAGATTCTTGTGGAGATTTCTGAGCTGCATTGTTCATACTTGTTGACTGCATCATTATTCCTCTGCTGCGTTCCCTTCAATGCTTCAAAATTTCGTTCAACCAGTCTGGCCTCTACTTCCACACGTTGTACTTTGAAAGCTGGCTTTCTTTCTTCTTGAATCAGTGCATGTGATACCGTTTCTGCGAATGTAAGTTTTTAGGTTTGCGTATGTCGCTCGCTTCGTTTCGACATTCCGAATTCCATTTGTTAAAGTTTGAATTTTAACTCTTTCAGTGTATTCCACAGGTGCGTCCGCATTTGCAAGGTGAGCCAATCTTTCAATGTCCGCCGCGAAGTCTTGCAATGTTTCACCAGCCCTCTGGAAGCGGTTCAGTAACTCCATTTGGTATAACTATCTCCTATGCTCGGTTCAATATCGTCTTTCCACTGCGGCCATCAATGTTTCGTTCTCCTTCTCGTCTAGTCTGTAATATTTCAGCTGCGGGCGCTTTTAATGCTACGAACAGTGCAGCAACTTTATCTTCAGTATTCCAGTTGTTCATTGCTCACGTTTTCTCAAATTGAAGCTTGAATACCTGGAAAGGAACAGAGCCGTCATAAGATGGAGTTTTTACCTTCGTATTGCTTGCTGAAACAGCTGGGCCATTAAGTTGCAACTCCTGTATACGACCCCTCAAAGCATCCACCTCTGGCTCGATTTTGTTTCAAACTGCTTTGTTTTTTTCGTCCATGCGCGCTTCGATTTTTGATGATATACGTGCCTGTTGTGATTCTACTTGTTATGTTATACGTGTCTCTTGTTCTTTCAGTCATATATGCCTTTTTTTCTTCCAGCTGTGATGAAATTTGTATTTCCTGTGCTTTAATCTTGTATGTTGTGCGTGTCTTTTGGGATTCCATCTTGGATGTTAAACGTGTCTCTTGCGATTCCAGTAGAGATGCCATTGTCGACGTTTGTGCAGATATTGCAGGCAATATCATGTTCAAGTCTGAGCTCGTAAGTGTCTGGGATGTTTCGTTTTTCTCTTCCATTTTTGTTTCATTTCATTTATTTAAGAGTTCGTTATTAGTACAGTAAGATAACAAAATATTTTATCGTACAACACAAAATTATTACAAGTCAAGTGAATCATATTCATTTATAAATATACATACATATAATTAATTTAACAAATTTTAAACAGAATAAATAGCTTAAGTATAAAAAGCATAGGAAAAGGAAGGTAAGAAGTCAATAGAGGATAGGTTGCATTATGCTGATAGTTGGTTTATGTGTTATTAGAAAAAAAAACTATAAAGGACTCGTGTATAGTTGTTTTGGTTTAAAGAGTTTCTCACAGTAGGCGGAATCGAATTCCAGAGACGTATGGTGTTGACGAAGAACAGCGTAGTCTATGCTAAATAATTAAAACTGGGTATATTCAGAGTACATGACCTATTAAACGCAAGTTTGTCATACAAATATGGGGGAGACTTCGTTAAGATTAGTCTGAATAAAAATATGCAACTCCTTGCCCTTTGACGCTCAGTTAGTTTGCAACCTAATAGACGAGATCTCCATGCAGAAACATGGTCAAGCCATACACACATGGATGGCAAGTCACTATTTACTCGACAACATAAGTCACATATATCAGTAAACTCACCAGACAAATACAACTGAATATCATCAGCGTACGCATTCACATTAACAAATTTGCACCGAATAGGTAACTTTTTATCAAGTTGTGAGCGTTATTACCGAATCTAAAGCATCGTTGCAACTTGTAACATAATAATGAGTGGTTAACAGATTCAAATGCCTTGGAAAAGTCGACTAAGCATAGCAGCGTTAGTTGGCCTTTGTCAAAGGGCACACGTATGTCATCCAAAATTTTTATTAGGGCAGTTCAGCAGCTATGTCCAGATCTGAATCCGGACTGACACGAAGATAATAAGTTATATTTAAGCACGTGTGTGCCAATTTTATCCGCTAGTAAACTCTCGAATGCTTTAGACAACATTGGTAAAATGCTTATAGGTCTAAAGTCTCCTGGAGAGCTTGCCTTCCTATTTTTAGGATGAGGTAAAACCTTGGCCACTTTCCATACATCCGGAAAGCATGAGGTTGTAATGGAGTAATTGATGATGTGAGTTATTGTCCTTTTATAAACGGAAGAATAATTTTCAAAAATTTGATAGGTATTTCATCCACTCCTATAGCCTTGGTTTTAATTTTGAGGATGCACCTTATGACATCAACTTCTGTCACCGCAGAGAACTTAAGCCTCTCCTCCGAATTACATACAGGTACACAATACAGGGAATTCACAGGACTTAAACTACACATAGGACCACTAAGAAAGGCATTATTAAGGACGTCTGAATTCAGGTGCATTCGGAAATGGCCTTACCACAAAGCCTCTTCCCCATCAGATTTAAAGACATACTCCTCTACATTGATTCCTTCCGACTCCATAAACTCTCGTAGTCGTGCCTGCAGTTCGGATTTATTGCCGTTTGGCAATGCAAGGCTCTCCAACTCCTTCTTCAGTTCCTGGATCTTCAATTCACTCAACTTTGCCATGTTCTTGATGTGCTCTGCAACTCTGGAATTTATTAAACAATTCCTCTTCTGGCAACAATTGTAACGAATTTTTGGGGAGTTCGTTATAACTATGCACACTCTCCTAATGTACGAGTCGCTTAACTGTCGAATAAATAACTCCCATATTCAGTATTGGAAAGTGGTTTTTATTTAGTCTACTTTGGGAGTAATACTAGCATGTTTAAATCAAAATGACTGATTATCGCTTGCATTACGCTGATTTTGTACCCTCAGTTAGACTCGTCCACATATTTCTCCTAAGGTCTAGACTTTTCATGAACCCGCTTCTGGAACAGTTGTATCTTATACTTGGTTATTTAGCTTTGTGGGTATGCATGTGTGAGTAACAACTTCTGCTCTTATCCAATAAACAGTTTTGTTGGAAATTGGTTTGAGGTCAAATGGAAATCCAACTCGGTTTCCAAATTCCAATGTTTAATATCCATTGTACCTCCATTGGAGAACCAACCCATTCTCAAACAAAACGGCACATTTTCTATACGTAAATAATCCTAGTTCTCCACTTAAGAAATCCTTTGATATAAATTTGAACTCCAACATCAATCTCCAATTGGATTCAAATGAAAAAGAAAACTCTTCTAGAATTAAATTTCCCATCCGAATTGAATAAAAATAACAGCGTTGTATATAAATTTGAATTCAGTTCAATAGAACAAACATAAATTAAAATAAATAGTAATTCTTTTACATATTTACAAATAAATTAAAAGTATTTAAAAATTGTAAGTAATTGTAAGTCATTAATTAGATTCTTACAAAATTTTAAAAATTCTTTTCACCAAAGCTGAGATATTTTTTTTCATGATCAAAGCATCGAGAGACATAGAAATGTTAAAAAGTGGGTGGTCAACCGGAGAAATTCTGAGATAATTGAAGTTACGTACGCGAAAAACGGCGTTTTTCCCTACTTTTGAGGTCTTTTACAAGGTACACAATTTTTTGGTGATTTCTTTCTCCAATCATATGATTTAATACTACTTTTACCCTTCAATTCAAGATATTACGAACTCTGTTCGAATAGTTATGGCTGTTCTAAGTTATGCATCAAATTTCAATGCACTTTTCAAGTATCAAATATACTGTTTACACAACTTCGACAAAGAACATAACTTAAAATAGCCATAACTTTACGAAAAGAGTTCGTAATTAAGATCGTAATATCTTGAATTGAAGGGTAGGAGCAGTACTAAATGATATGATTGGAGAAAGAAATCACCAAAAATTGTTGTACCCTGTATAAGATCTTAAAAATGGGGGAAATCCGGTTTTCGCGTACATAACCTCAATTATCTCAGAATTTCTCCGGTTGACCCCCAATTTTTTTACATTTTTCTATGTTTCTGGGTGCTCTGAGCACGAACAAAAATACCTCAGCTTTGATGCAAAGAATTTTTAAAATTTTGTAAGAATCTTATTAATAAATTACAATTAGTTAAAATTTTTAATGATTATTTTAGAATCATCAAATTAATGCAATAAATCAAAATCTTATTTTTATTTAACTTCAGTAGCATTCTCTTTCTTGCTGTATTGCATTTTTCTCATGCTGTATTGCATTTTTCTCACCATGCGATTTTTGGCTTGATGAAAGAAGGACATATTAGTCCTTTCAAAGTCCTCATTTGCAGAGTTGGCAAATTTTTGATTGTAAGCCTCTGAAATAAAAAAGATTTCAATTATAAATAAAAATAAAAATGGACATGTAATAGTTACTCTTCAGGGCTCCCGTTATACTGAGCACTCTAATAGCTTTCTTGTTGGACGTGCCCTTCCAAGTGAAGTGCCTGAAGTTTCATCGCTCACCACTTTTCGCCACACCTTTTTTATGAAGCGTATGGAATTGCCACAAACTATAGTTTGGAGTTCAACAACCTAGAGAAAAAAGAGAGTACGAAGTATACAGTAGAATAGAATATATAAATAAAATAGCTTACAAAGCTCTTATAGTAGAAAATTTGTATGGAAATATATATTTAAAAAGCTATTGGCAGCTGCATTTGTAATATTGAATTCTACTGCTCAACTAGCTAACTCATCATTTAAGTTGTGTAAATCATCAGCAATCTCTTCTGAATCGCTTTCCGAAGAAGTTTTTTCCAAAGGAGGATTGAATGCAGCAGTTGACGGGGAAGGTTCCATTGGCAAACTTTCAATTGTAGGCGAGCACTCCGACAGCCAAGCCACTACCTGCCTTACCTCACTTCTAATTTTCTTGCTTCTATGCATTTTAATAGTTGCACATATGTATATTAAATTAACTAAATACTTACCATATTAAAATTGGGTACTTCCCCGAAATATATTAATTAAATCACTTTTTCCACTACTTTCAGTTTCACTGCTATCCAATCTTTTGACAGATGATTGGCCAGCATTGCCACACACATAAATGAATAGACGCGTTACCATGTAAAAAAATTTTAAGTAATATCTCAAATTGACCTCCAAGAGCACTCAATTTGACAACAAACTTTGGAAAAAACGATTTGATCTCTAATTGTTGTAAAAGTTTGATTTCCATTTGAGAACTACATATTTCTCAAAGGTTGGAAAAAAGTTGTACTTGTGCATATTGGGTAGTTGATGACCACATATGTATGTGTATGTGGGATAATCTCTTCACTTCGAGCTGCTGGTTATGTGTGTGGAATATTCTTCGTTGCCTTGTGCATAAGCGTGGCTGCTTGCTTTGATGTGTATATGTACATAAGTGGGCTACTGTTTTTTTTTTTTGTTGTGATTATTTACTAACATCATAGTGATGCTAATTTATTTATTATTTGTTGGGGAAATATCCAATATTACCCTAACAGTTTTTAGCACGATGGTAGCGAGGGCCTTCGGTGCTTCATGCTTTACATATTGCTTATTACTAAGTATTTCCATATGTTAGTATGCGTTAAAAGCTTGACTAGTGTATGTGATGTTATTAGATGTATACATTTTATGAAGTTGTATATGGTAATCACATTATTATAGGTAACGTTTCTTAATAGTGAGGATGGTATTGTAGTTCCAAATGTCGTTAGTCCTTTGGTGGTTTGTGCTGGGCAGTGATCATGAACGTGGTCAATTGAAAATAGATGCCCGCAGAACCGACAAGGCGAAGGTGCCGTGCCAAGTAGTATATGTTCGTGGGATATTTTGGTGTGCCTGAACCTGAGTTTTATAAATATGGTGATTTGCTGTTTGGAGAGGGGAGTTGGATATATTGACTTCGCGCCTAGTGGATTTAGGAGGGAATATGTATGGTTAAATTGGGGACACTCAACTGTTTTTAGGTGTCACAGATGGCGTTCGATAGTTTTGAGAATATCGTTTTTGGAGCATGTGTTGAAGGAGAAGGTGGGATTGTAGTAGGTACTTTTGGCAGCTGAGTCCGCAGACTCTACATCGTTATAGTTATTGAAATATCCTCTGATATTCCACTGTAATATTTTTACCATAATAAAAATTGTTTAAGTATAAATGTATATATACTACAATAAGTGAGTTTTGTTAGTAGTTTGATTGTATGTATAAGAGTTCACTTTGATTAACTTGAGTGTCTCTAGAAGTTACGTATTCTGTAACTGCTGATGGGGGTAGAGGAGTTGATGTAATCGGTGATGTTGTTGTTTTGATGTAGGTTGCTTGCTGAGTCGTAGTCAAAAATTAATTGTTGTCTTGTTTCGATTTCCATCTCATTCGAGGATTTATTTGGTGGGGCGTTCGGTATGTTAAAGGCAACTGTACCATTTTCAATGCTAATGCCGGAGTCGGCGTTGTGCGAGAGTAGTTATTATTAGTGGTGTTTAAGTTTGCTGTGACAATTAGGTCTTCTGTTATATCAATTGGTTGATGATCGTAATTGGTGGTAGGGTAGACGGAGGAAAAACTGGTTTTATTTTCTTCTTGTTTATTGTTTAGTGTTGTCGATACGGTTGTTTTTACAGGTTGAGCTGGTATGTTGGTTTTGCTGTGGGAAGTAATATGTTGTGTTGCTTTTGTTTCTTCATTCGTAACTTTGTCGTTAGAACTATTTCTTTTAATTGCATTGGCGAAGGAGTTGGAGTTTGGGACGAAGGGGTTGCGTTCTTTGTACATTTTGTTGGCTCCTCTAAGTGAGCATTTCCCTTGGGTCTTGATTTTCATGATTTCTTTGGCTTTTTGAATTCGATGAAGCTGGGTGGTCACCAGCACATCTGGCACGAATTTGATGAAGCTGGGTGGTCACCAGCACAGATGGCACAATAGGTTCGTGTGCATGGAGTGGGGTTATGAGGGGGGAGGTTGCACCTTTCACATGCTGCCGTGTTTTTACAGAATTTAACCGTGTGTCCTAAGACTTGGCAATTTTTGCAACGCATTAGGTTAGGGTAGTAGGGCCGCACTTTGTTGGTTATTAAGCTATATTGATCTTTTCTGGGAGGAAACTGGTATAGAATGTTATTAAAACTACTCCTGAATGTTTAGGAGCTCCTTCGATGGCGCTTTGAAGTTTGTAAACGCTAATGACGTTGTAGTTATTTAGACCCTCCACGATTTCGTTTTCTGGGACGTTATTGAGGAACGGTGCATATACAGTGCCTTGGACATAGTTGAGGTTTTCGTTGTAATTGACGGTGATTTCACATAGGTAAAAAATATTGATCTTAGTTGACTGATTAGCTGGTGCTGGTGAACGAGGAATACTTTGCTGTGAAAGTGTGTAGTTGTTGTTGTGGCGATATGCTGCCAGAAAAAAGATGTTGTAGCTGTTGCTGAGGAGTGGTGTGCTGCAAATAAAAAGTGTTGTTGCCAATGCCTAAATCGCCCGTGGTAGTTATTGATGCTGGCAGTAAAAATGCGTTGTAATTGTTGTTGGCGTTGCGCCGCCGATTCCAAAAAGTGTGACCGCCAATAAAAAAGATGTTGTTGTTGTAGGAGTTGTGTGCCGTCGAATTGTTGTGCCCAGTGAGTCTTTGGGTTGGCGAGGTGGTCCGGCTTTTAATTTTCTGGGCAGGTTTGCTAGAACGTCGGGGTCCCCGACTGGCACTGTCAAATGTACGCGCGGAAACTTAACGCGCGCACAACTTTTTTTTTCGCTTTTATTCGCGCACTACAAATACCTTTTTTCTTTTTGTTCAATTAAATCCGAGCACTTTAATTTACTTAGTGGCACTTTTACTATGAATTCACTTTCAAGATTGAGACTTGTACTGTGCACAGTTGAAAAAAGACTTTGGCCCGGTGGCTTATCTTTCTCCTTCTTATAACCAGCGCCGTGGCAAAGAACGTCACCCATGAACGGAAAATTTTTACCCACACGTCGGAAACTATCTCTCGGCCTTCCCGTATTTTCATTTATGCATTTACATTCTTACATTTATATTCTTAAACGCTTATACACTCTAAGACCTACACAGATGCGTTTAGTTCGTGCCTTAACCGCAATGTTGCTACGTCTTTGGCAACATGGTGTTTGCTGCAGGCACAATGTTGCCATTATGCTGATGCTCTGTTCGTTGCAACATTGCCGATGAAACTCGAAAATGGACACATTACACCTAGACACAGATACATACATGCTGCCATTCATTTCAGCCAGTATGGTGACAGCCTGTCGTTACATACTGTACTGTACAATGTTGAGTTGAACCTATGCGTATGAAAAAGTGCATTTTGACTCGGCCATTAGTGTACATAATTAATTAAAAGAGATATTTGATGGTGTTGGTCATGTTTATTAACAAAAAATATTTTATATTATATACCAACCTTCGCCTCTTCAGCAGCCATTTTGTGTGCTTCTTTCTCGGCTTCTTGTTGCAAACGTCTTTGTCTAGCCTTTTCATGACGGACACTTCTCTCTAATGCGCGCTCTTGCATATCACGTAAAAATTGTGGCAAGATCATAGCTTTACCCTGCAAACTTGCAAGATTTTCCTTCTTTTCTTCTCTAAGATTTCCAATAAGTAGCAAACATTTTGCTTTTGCTTTTATTTTAGGATCCCCATGTTGTATCATAGAATTCAGGTCATTTTTTAAATCTAAACGAACTTCTTTTGCTTGTTCAGATAATTTATTCAATTTTAATTCCATTATTATTCGCTCCTGTCTTTCAAGCTTAAGTCGTTGCAAATCAATAACATCCTGTTGAATCTTAATTCTGTAAAACAAGAAATATAATTAAGGCTATAAACCTATTTTGAGTGAAGAAATCTCTCTTGAAGTAACTTAATTAGAAAATACTTTTGGACCTATATCAAGTCGAAAGTATCGGATTTAAAAATTCCTTAATATGTTTTTTGTGTGGTCAACCCTACGTAGTGATAGAACTTTTAGAAAAAGTATCGATACCGGTACTCGTATAAAATACTCGGATCAAAGTATCGATGCTTGTACTCATACTCAGTAAAAGGTATCGAGTATACTCGATCCAAGTGAGCTTCTCATTCTCAACGAAAAAGAAACTTCACAAAAACAAATATACACAACACGCAAATTAATAGAGCCAGAATGTCTCGATTGTGTGGTTAGTGTAGAAATGAGAAAAACTTAAATAAGCATGAAAACAAATACCAGAAGGAGAGCTTAGTGGTTAGGCAACTGCAGTTTCACCGTGTGATTCGCGGTTCGAATCTCGTGAAACCCTTGATAACATTACGAAATTGCCTTATGATTATTACGTTGGCGGTTTAGGAAATGGTAACATCGCAATATGCCAGTAAAGTTTTCTTTCTTTCTTCTCTCTTAGAAAAAATAATAATTGAATATTCAATTATTATAAGCCGGTGTTAAGCTCATGAATTCTTAATAATAAGTATACATTGAACACACCATTAAACAAACAAACATAAAATAAAATAAAATCAACTAAAACTAGGTAAAATAAAGCGAAAATAAAGCAAAATATACCATAAAATAATACTTACCGAAAACTAATAAAAAAAATAAAAATAAAAAAAATTAATTTTAATTAATTAAATAAATTTAAAAGCACAAATACAATGGAAAATATAAGTACAAATATAATATAAGCTAATATAAAAGAAAAAAGAAAGAAGAAGAGCAATATGAGAACACCACCAATTGTCCCGGTTGAAATAGGCGAGGCCGGCAGCATGGATCCATTCATCAGGAGGTCAAGACTTGCGCAGTCCTCCACGTTCCGCTCCAGCGCATAGATTGAGCGAATCAGAGCCAGGGGCCGAGGGCGAAACAGAAAACGAAAACGCTTTCCAGTGCCTCAGAAAGCTTATAAAGGAGATGAAGGAGCTTGTAGGAGGTGGAAAACGCACCATTATCCAAAACTTCGGGTTCTGGTCAAGGCTATTGCGATCTCCTACGAGCAAGCCACGGATGCACTTGTACGCCACGGATTCATTGCAGGGAATATATAGTTTTGTGGTTAATATGGATTGCTCTGGACGTTTTTATTAAAGGAATATACATTTGGAAGCATTATCCGATGAAGAATTGATAGAATTCATCGATTCCGTGGAAGTCGAAGACGAAACTTTCAGCAGTGATGACGGTATCGATGACCCTGACTATGTCGTTGATAACGTTGAGGGTAATGACTTAGCTGAGCAGATAATTGCAGAATGCATAAATACAATGGATGAGGCTCAGAATAAGAGACTGCAAATTCATCGCTGAATATAAGTTCAATCGAACAACCAGTAGCAATTTCAACACTGATTTTCGATGAATCGATTGGTTCACAAACCCCATACACATCCTCTACACCGATAGCAAAACGATCGTTAAGAACATCTCAAAGGCCTCGATCTCCATTACCAACAGTTGAAGCTACTGGACCGCCAGTTCAACCTAGTTTTACAATATATGCTAAATAAGCCTCACAAGTGGGGTGGAAAATTATTTGTGCTATGTTACACGAACGGCTTTGCCTACCGTTTCGAAATCTACAGTGGTGCCGGGGATAATGTTGTCTTACCTAACACACGAGATTTTGGAGCCAAATCAAATATTGTCATTCAATCACATATTATATTTTGATAATTTTTATACATCATTACCTCTGTTAGTATACTTGCGAGCTCGTGGAATATATAGTTTGGGTACAGTGAGAGGTAAGGGATTTCTTTGCTGTGGCCAATCGCATTCCTGGCTGCAAGCTGCCAACTGACGCTGGCGTGAGCAAAGAAAGCAGAGGATTTTCCGTCGATTATGTGACCTCATTTGAAGGAGTCGGTGTGACTACGGTGTTATGGAAGGATAATAAATGTTTACGTCTGATATCTACATATGTTGGTATTGAACCTTTTTTGAGAGCGAATACTGATATTCAACCAGCGAAAGTATCAAGGTATGATAGAAAACAAAAACTTTTCATGGAAGTAAACTTTCCCCAAATCATTAGAGAATACAATGCTCACATGGGTGGAGTCGATCTGATGGACAGTCTTATCTTATCTGTCGTTATCATATTCAGACTAAAAGCCGAAATATTATGACTTGGATTTTTTATCACTTTGTGGGCATGGAAGCAACAAATGCTTATGTTTTGTATAAACGTATGCGCGCTGAGAAAGCAAACGATGCGAGCAATGTGTCTGAAGGAAAAAAACAGTGCAATCATCCGCAATTCCGTGAGGAAATAGCTGCTGGTTTTGTTCTTTTTCAAAGAAAAGCGGACAGTTGGTAGACAGTCATCGGGGCAAAGTATTGATCGCTCCCTATATCAAAAGGCTGGTCTCTCAATAGTTGGATAAAGGGCTCTTCATCTTCTCGATGATCTTCGATTTGACGGCCGTGATCACTTCCTAAAGTATATGGATAGAAACGGTGCAAACATTGAAAACAGAAGGATACCCAGCCACTTGTTCCAAATGTAATCTGCATTTATGTTGCACAACAGACAAAAATTGTTTTTGGGACTACAATCACAAAAATAAATTAATTTTAAGATGAGATCAGTCGTGCCCATCCCCCATAATATTTCGAAATGAATTAAAAATATCTATGTTGTATTACTTTTCATTGTTAACGCCAAGCTTTAGTGTATTACTACTTTATGTTTTTGTAAGCTTTATTTAAAGAAAATCGTTTAAATTACGATCTTTTCATAATAAAAATATTTAAGAAACACAATTTTATACACACGTGAACCGGCAAGACCGTCTCGAAACGGTGTTCACTATTTCTCCCATAAATATTTTTCCAGACATTATTTTTTACTGAAAACTTATTTATAAGCATATATAGCCAACATTTACATGCCCGCAAAATATGAACTTAATTTGAACAGTATTACGAGTTTGCCAGTTTGAGGGATAAAGAAATATTAATATATGTATAAGGTAAACACCTATTATTACTTAAAAATTTAACTAAATAAAAGTAATCAAATAAAATAAATAAAATAAAATAACTTATTATTAAGAATTCATGAGCTTAACACCGGCTTATAATAATTGAATATTCAATTATTATATTTTTCTAAGAGAAACTGAAAAGAAAGAAAGAAACATTTACTGGCATATTGCGATGGTACTATTTCGAAAACCGCCAATGTAATCATCATCAGGCAATTTCGTAATGTTATCAAAGGTTTCACCGAGATTCGAACCGCGAATCACACGGTGAAGCTGCAGTTGCCTTAACCACTAGGTTTTCCTGCTGGTATTTTTCATGCTTATTTCAGTTTTTCTCATTTCTACACTAACAACACAATTGAAATATTCTGGCTCTATTAATTTGCGTGTTGTGTAGATTTGTTTTTGTGTTAATTGGTGTGTTAAGTTGGTGTTTAAGAAATTAAAACACAAAGGAGAGGCGATGCCAACATGCCCGTCTTTTCTTAGAAACGTGGTAGATAGTTTATTTCCCACGCAAAGGAAGCTAGTTTCTCCCACATCATGCGCCGCACTATGCTCATTTGACGAGGTTACCGTCGTCGAGGTCCTTCAAGCGGTGAATAGGCTGCAAGACCGCAAATCTCCTGGCCCAGACGGGGTACCAAACATAGCACCCAAACTAGGTCTCACTTACAACACGCCAACATTTGCGAAACTATTCAATGCATGCTTGGCTGAGGGGATATTTCCTACAATATGGAAACGACAAAAGTTAGTGCTGTTGCCAAAGCCTGGTAAAAATACGGCGGAACCATCTAGCTACAGGCCCATTTGCCTGCTCGACTCCGCCGGTAAAGTTTTTGAGCGAGTCCTCTATAACCGACTCGAAAAACACATCGAAGATGTGAGGGGTATTTTCGATAACCAGTTTGGATTTAGGAAAGGAAGATCTACCATACAAGCTGCGAACATGGCGAAGAAAGCGGCCCAAGAGGCCATAAGTGGCACTCGATGGATCGAAGGAATATTGCCTTATCGTTACTTTAAATGTGAAAAATGCCTTCAGTATTTGGAAAAAAGCTTCGAGTTTCGGTTTCCTCACACTGGTTTAATAAGTCAGTAGCGCCTGGAATATTCATTAAAAAATGGAAACCTACTTCAAGGAATTTCATTTGGTATTCATATTCAGAGGACCGAGATCTTTGGAAAATTATAAGCTCTTTGCTGGGTCTAAATTTTTGTTTGTGCTTGTGTTATTATGGTAACTTTAAATTCAGTTTCTTCTGAACACTGGAGTGTAATCTATTTTAAATATATTACAAATGAAAACTGTTAAACATATTGAATTCATATTGCAACTCTGCAAATCTGCAACCCACATATTTACTAAATGAGAAACTCTGATTTATTATAAATTAATGTCATTATAAATGTATACTTCATCAATTATTCTTCCACTTCGTATTAAACTGTATTACTGAATAAACGTTTGACGTTTTACTCTGTTTCTACGGACTTTAAGTAAGTAATTATACAACAAAAACTAATCAGAAAAGCAATAACTAAATACACTGAATGTTCGGATTTTATTGTCAATGTAACAAATAACAATTAAAAATAAATTGGTTCGAACTCGAGCTGGAAGCCTGTAACAATAATTTTTTGATTATTATTGTTTTTTTAATTTTTTTTTGATTGAAAATTTTTTTTTATACTCAGCTGAGCAGAACAAAGTATATTAATTTTGTTCGCATAACGGTAATCCGTAACGGCATAAACTAATCGAGATAGATATAGATTTCTATATATCAAAATGACCTGGGCGAAAAAAGAAATAAAATTAGCCATGTCCATTCGTCCGTCCGTCTGCCCATTAACACGATAACTTGCGTAAATTTTGAGGTATCTTGATGAATTTTGGTATGTAGGTTCCTGGGCACTCATCTCAGATCGCTATTTAAAATGAGCGATATCGGACTATAACCACGCCCACTTTTTCGATATCGAAAATTTCTAAAAACCGTAAAAGTGCGATAATTCATTACCAAAGACGGATAAAGCGATGAAACTTGGTAGGTGAGTTGCACTTATGACGCAGAATAGAAAATTAGTAAAATTTTGGACAATGGGCGTGGCACCGCCCACTTTTAAAGGAAGGTAATTTCAAAGTTCTGCAAGATGTAATTTGGCAGTCGTTGAAGATATCATGATGAAATTTGGCAAGAGCGTTACTCCTATTCCTATATGTGTGCTAAATAAAAATTAGCGAAATCGGATGACGAACACGCCCACTTTAAAAAAAAATTTTTAAGTCAAATTATATGTCAACATTCAACTCCAGTAATGATATAGTGCAACAAAATATAAAAATAAAAGAAAATTTAAAAATGGGCGTGGCTCCGCCCTTTTTCATTTAATTTGTCTAGAATATTTTTAATGCCATTAGTCAGACAAACATTTACCAATCCGTGTAAAATTTGGTAGGGGAATAGATTCTATGACGACAAACGTTTTCTGTGAAAATGGGCGAAATCGGTTGAAGTCACCCCCAGTTTTTATACACAGTCGACCGTCTGTCCTTCCGCTCGGCCGTTATCACGATAACTTGAGCAAAAATCGCTATATCTTTACTAAATAAAATAAATTGTCGTGAGTCGCCGTGGTGTCCAGACGTGTTTCATTTTTACTTTGCGTCGGAATTAAGATACTGTCTCTGTGTAGCAAACTTATTTTCTTATTTAATGCAAGCAAATATAATAGCAAATATAATAATCAAATAATCATTAAAATATCATTTTAACAATGTATTGTTGTTGCGAACAAAGAGTCAATAGAATAGTTGCTGATACACAAAAAGTGCAATGTCAGAAATGCAAAGAAATTTTTCATATTAATTGTGTTGGTATTAATCCAACTGATCTTGATTTCTTGCTCCCGAGTGATAAACCGTATTTTTTTTTGCAATACCTGTATGGTTAAACGTCGTGCATCTCTACACTCTACAAAGGCTGCCTATCCAATACTACGCTAGAGACTTGCAATCTATTTGCCTCATTTTTTCAAGAAGTTTATGAAAGCTACCAGCCCGAAAACACTCCTTCTACAATTTCAAGACCAACTAATTTTAATTTTATTGACGTATTTGTTATCACTGAGTGATGTTGCAGATGCAATCTTAGACCTTAAGCCAAGCTTCAAATGCACTTATGGTCTTCCCCCAATATTTTTCATTAGTGCGTGGATTCTCTTGTAAAACCAATCATCAAACTCTTTAAGACATGTTTACGCCAAGGAAGATTCTTAGATTGTTGGAAGTCATGTTCAATTGAACCCATCTTCAAATCTGGAGACAAAAGCCTCATCTCCAACTATCGAGCTATAGTAAAGCAGGGGGGTCTTTCCAAAAATTTTCGATCACATACTTAACAAAAAACTACTCGAACATGTTCAGCATGCCCTAACTAGCTGCCAACATGGGTTTTTGCCAGGTAAATCAATAGTCACTAATTTATCTCTTATTTCAAACAACATTATCACTGCAATGGAACAACATTCGCAACTCGATGTCATATATACCGACTTCTCAAAAGCTTTTGATACAGTAGACCATAACATTCTTTTACTCAAGCTCAATAAATTTGGTGTTTCCGGCACTTTATTGAAGTTTTTCAGAAGTTTTCTTTTTGGTAGGAAATTATCGGTGATAATAAACTCAATAAGCTCCAACATTGAAGTCTATACCACATCGGGTATTCCACAAGGAACTCACATTGGCCCTCTGTTATTCTTACTCTTCATAAACGACTTACCGTCGCATATCATATCGTCAAAGTGCTTAATGTTCGCAGATGATGTCAAAATATTCCTCAATATTAACAGCCTTCTCGATTGCCAAAAACTTCAGCAAGATTTAAACATTTTCTTAAATTGGTGTACCACCAATAACCTAAGCCTAAACATTTGCAAGTGTTGCGTTGTCTCTTATTGCCGCCGCGCATATGTCTATACTTTCAACTATTCTTTGGATGGCGTTGATTTGTTGCGTAAATCCGAAATTAAGGATTTAGGAATTATCTTTGACACGAGATTAACTTTTTCTAAACAAACTGCGAACTGCGAAACAGACTAAAGCCTAAAAATATGGATAAAATAGTTTTTCTCAATAAAAACCATTGGCTTTCTCGAAATACAAATCAAAATAATTGAGCTGTCAAGGTATTGTACAGTATTATATCATTGTATAGTTTAAATCCGCTTTTATCAGCATTGTTGTTTATTGTACATAACTTGAATATCGCCGAACAGCTGGCTTTCGTCGCTATTCACATTTTTTACAGCAAGCAACAATGCTGATAAAAGCGCTTCTAAACTATAGAACGATACAACACTTTACAACATATTGGGAACTCCCTAAATAGAAGTTAAGCGTTTATTTAAAAATACATACAGACATATGTATGTGTGTAATGTACATATACGAAGTAAATGAAATGTAGATACATATGTATGAAGGTACGTTGAAAACCACAATGTATATTTACCCTTCTCAAAATAGTTTTTAAAATAAAAACATACATAAAATTAACAATAAGTGTTTATTAGCAATATTATTTCAGAAATCAACTTTATAATTTTTGCCATATTCATACATGAACTTCGCATAGTCAACTTAAGAAAACTATCGATAGTTTATACGATAGTCAATCTCTAACTATCGCAAACTATCGATAGGTCTGACTATCGATGGCTTGTAATGGCTTTCGTAGCAAGGTATCTATTTTTCTACTCCTATTTTTTTGAAGCGTGTACAAATTTTACCCTCTTCTGACCTTTGAAATATATCCCTACCATTTCAGATAGCGTACATCTTCTGTCTTTTTTTATTTACTTCACCTGGTGATTCCACCATGGGTAGAGACCATGATAAAATTATAAGAAGTAACTCCATTCTCTCTTCCCGGGACCCATGGTATTAATATTACCAGGTAAAACCATTTACTCTTCTTGGCGGCCTTAATGGTTTTTTGATTTTTAAAAAAATTTTAAAATCAATCTTAAAGTTTGTGGAAATGCCAAACCAAAGTAAACACAAAAAAATTGTTGGTTTGACATCTTTCACTTTTTTTAAATCCCAAAAAAATAAAATGCTTATGAAATAAGTGAAATAAGAAAGGAAGGCTAAGTTCGGGTGTAACCGAACATTACATACTCAGCTGAGAGCTTTGGAGACAAAATAAGGGAAAATCACCATTTAGCAAAATGAACCTAGGGTAACCCTGGAATGTGTTTGTGTGACATGGGTATCAAATGGAAGGTATTAAAGAGGTGGAGGCCATTTCGGGATGTCGCCATAAAAGTGGACCAGGGGTGACTCTAGAATGTGTTTGTACGATATGGGTATCAAATTAAAGGTGTTAATAAGTATTTTAAAAGGGAGTGGGCTTTAGTTAAATAGGTGGACGCCTTTTCGAGATATTGCCATAAAGGTGGACCAGGGGTGACCCTAGAATGCGTTTGTACGATATGGGTATCAAATGAAAGGAGTTAATGAGTATTTTAAAAGAGAGTGGGCCTTAGTTCTATAGGTGGACGCCTTTTCGAGATATCGCCATAAAGGTGGACCAGGGGTGACCCTAGAATGCGTTTGTACGATATGGGTATCAAATGAAAGGTGTTAATAAGTATTTTAAAAGGGAGTGGGCTTTAGTTAAATAGGTGGACGCCTTTTCGAGATATTGCCATACCAGGGGTGACCCTAGAATGCGTTTGTACGATATGGGTATCAAATGAAAGGAGTTAATAAGTATTTTAAAAGGGAGTGGGCTTTAGTTAAATAGGTGGACGCCTTTTCGAGATATTGCCATAAAGGTGGACCAGGGTTGACCCTAGAAAGCGTTTGTACGATATGGGTATCAAATGAAAGGGGTTAATGAGTATTTTAAAAGAGAGTGGGCCTTAGTTCTATAGGTGGACGCCTTTTCGAGATATCGCAATAAGGGTGGACCAGGGGTGACTCTAGAATTTGTTTGTACGATATGGGTATCAAATGAAAAGTGTTAATGAGTATTTTAAAAGGGAGTGTGCCTTAGTTCGATAGGACCCCTTTTCGAGATATCGCCATAAAGATCGACCAGAGGTGACTCTAGAATGTGTTTGTACGATATGGGTATCAAATGAAAGGTGTTAATTAGTATTTTAAAAGGGAGTGGGCTTTAGTTAAATAGGTGGACGCCTTTTCGAGATATTGCCATAAAGGTGGACCAGGGGTGACCCTAGAATGCGTTTGTACGATATGGGTATCAAATGAAAGGAGTTAATGAGTATTTTAAAAGGGAGTGGGCCTTAGTTCTATAGGTGTACGCCTTTTCGAGATATCGCAATAAGGGTGGACCAGGGGTGACTCTGGAATGTGTTTGTACGATGTGGGTATCAAAATAAAGGTATTAAATAAAGTTTTAAAAGGGAGTGGCCCTTAGTTGTATATGTGAAGGCGTTTTCGAGATATCGACCAAAATGTGGATCAGGTGACCCAGAACATCATCTCTCGGGTACCGCTAATTTACTGCCATGATTCCAAGGGCTTTTGATTTCGTCCTGCAGAACTTTTTCATTTTCTTCTGCTTAATATGGTAGGTGTCACACCCATTTTACCAAAGTTATATTTGTTTTTTTTCCAAAGTTATATTTTGCGCCAATAAACCAATCCAATTACCATGTTTCATCTCTTTTTTCATATTTGGTACAGAATTATGACAGTTTTTTCATTTTTCGTAATTTTCGATATCGAAAAAGTGGGCGTGGTCATAGTCGGATTTCGGCTATTTTTTATACCAAGATAAAGTGAGGTCAGATAAGTACGTGAACTAAGTTTAGTAAAGATATATCGATTTTTGCTCAAGTTATCATGTTAACGGCCGAGCGGAAGGACAGACGGTCGACTGTGTATAAAAACTGGGCGTGGCTTCAACCTATTTCGCCCATTTTCACAGAAAATAGTTATCGTCATAGAATCTATGCACCTACCAAATTGGAGTTGAATGTTGACATAATTTACTTATATACTGTTGTTGAACACTAGGGGTGTGCTTGAATGCAAATTGGGAATTATACTTACGCAGGGTATGTATTCCGAATTGATGGGTACAACTCCCTTCCAATTAATTCAGGGTTTTTATTAACAACAACAACTTATGAACTAACAGAGGAAGATGTAATGAATTAAATTTAAAGTAAACCAAACTTCAATGATGAAAGTTAAACTAGGTAACTATCGACTTAAGAAAATGTTCGAATTCATGAATAGGTAACAATTTAGGTAAATGGAAAAATATATAAACGAAGATTTATGTTGCTGTATATAGCTATATATGTACATGAGCGAACCTATGCACATATGTATGCATATATCGAAGTCACAGGAATGGAACCGGGAGTTTTGGGATTTTGGGAAAAATGTGCAAAATGGATAGATTTATATGAGATACTTATCACGTTGGCTTAGATGTGCTGACGCTGAAGATGTATCCTCTTAATCCTGGTAGTCTTGATGTGACGGCGGTGATTTGCTCAAATAATACGTCGTTGACTATGATGTGTCCTCGACGATGGTAGTTGATGAAAGAGATCGAAAATTAAGTGACAATAGACTATATACTACAACTACTATATACTGGAAGCAATTCCAATGTCGCATTCGAAGTTCCAATTAGAGCAGGGATGCTTGTAAAGGAATTTTTTGCAGGGATGCATGGGTGCATGAGCGTAAGTCACGCGAAGACTTTAAGCGACGTAAGTTTCTTAAACACGCCGGCCCCGTTGCACTGGTGCAAGTTGTTTTCGCATTTTCTGGAGCAGCGAGATGGCACGGTCTAGTTGGATGACAAGTCGTGGGTCCGGGATTGCTACACCTTGTTTAGCGGCTTCCTCTTCGGCGATGGTGGGGCGAGGCAAGAGGGTGTGATGCCATTGATTGCACATCTTACATTTCATCTCCGAGGTACAGTCTCGCACATGGCTATGCGTACGCGCCAAGCAGTTCGGACAGTACTTGAAATAGCGTACTGTTTCCTAGCGCTCCTCCAACTCCAGTGCACAGAACTGCTTAGAAAAGCGTAGTGAATGGAACCTGTAGCACACAAGGCAGAGGTGTACATCTAAATTTCGCCGTGGGCGAGACGGATTGGAGGAGTCAGAGCTATCGCGACCAGAAACGATACGCGAGGTACGTGGTGAAAGCCCGCCTCGGCCGGGACGGCAACTCGGTACCTGTAAATGAGATGAAATTTAGTAAAGGATCTTGATAGACGTATGGCTAGGTGTATAAGTAGATATGATAGGTGTGGCTGTCAGCTTTGCGTAGGTATCTCTGGTTGAATAGGAAGCGGACAAAGTTTAACGATAGGTCTAGTTATGATTCCCTGTTGAGTTCGTATGTCGGCTATTCGCACGTTCCCGTCTGACCCCTGATATATCTTCTCGATGCGGCCTAAGCGCCATTCGTTTGGGGGAAGTAGTTCGTTTTTAAAAACGACAAACTCCCCGATGGATAGATTTTTCTGTGGAACTTTCCAGTTATATCTTTGGTGTAACTCCTTAAAATACTCATCTTTCCACCGCTGACTGAATTGTTGGTGCAATAATTTAAGTTTCTCCCAACGGTTTTGAAGTGACAAATTGTCGATGTGGGGTTCTGGTGTAGCAAGAAGAGGACCGCCTCTTAAGAAATTACCTGGTGTTAGGGCTAAAAGCTCTTGGGGATCGCTAGACATGGATGAAAGTGGTCGAGAGTTTAAGACGGCTTCTATTCGCGGAAGCACGGTTGCAAGCTCCTCGAAGGTGAATTTAAGGCTTCCTGCAACTCGCTTGAAATGTAGTTTGAAACTCTTGACGCCGGCCTACCAGAGGCCGCCCATGTCGGGAGCGTTAGGAGCCATGTATACAGTACTTGGCCCTGACGTCATCTGATGATTCTTTGATGAGCTGATTGAAATCTCGTTGATATGCGCAACCGGCACCGACGAAGTTTTTCCCATTATCCGAAAAGACACACTGGGCCAGGCCGCGTCTTCCGATGAATCTATCGAAGGTAGCTTGGAAGGCTTTAGTGGAGAGATCCGAGCAAGGTTCTAGGTGGATTGCCTTGGCTGAAAAATAGAGGAACACACCGACGTAACCTTTAAGAACAGGTGAGTTTCGCAGTGGGGATGATTTTAAATCGAAGGGGCCTGCAAAGTCAATTCCGGTATAGGTAAATGGGAGGGAAAAGTTGGATCGCTCTGGTGGTAGAGCAGCCATGATCTGTGAACGTGAATTTTGTTTGAAGATAGTGCATGTTTTACAACTACGTATGCAACTTTTCACTTTTGACTTAAGTCTGGGTATAAAATATTCCTGCCTCGCGGTCCTGATCATCAATTGGTGTTCGGCATGCATCAATAAGTTGTGCAAAAACTGGATGAACAGTTAACAGAGCCGTGAAGCTTCCGGAATGATGATTGTGTGCTTTTCGCGATCGGGGATAAAGGAATTTGCCAACCGGCCGTTTACTCGAAGTAGTTGATCTTGATCTAAGAGAGGGTTCAAAGTCAGCAGTGAGTTTTTCTTGAAAATTGGTTGTTTATTAGTTAGATTGCTATACTTTTTGGGATGTCTTTCTTGGGCGAGCTTTATAAGTCGCACTTTTACCCAACGGATTTCCTTTTGAGTTAGGACTACTGTTTCTTACCGTGTTTCGGAAGTGGACTGTATTGGATTTGGTTTGATACGATGGATGAAGTGAAACATATAGGCTATAACTCGCAAGGCTTTGGGCCAAGAAGAGAAACGATCGAGAATGTCTGATTCAGTTTCCGTGGAATGAAAGGCTTCTACTTTGCGTTCTTCGAGAGAAGCGACTTTTTTTGGGTGCGATGTTGGCCATTGCTCTGGTGGCTTCAAAAACCACGTTGGTCCATGCCACCAGAGTGATTTATTTAGTAGGTATTGCGGACGGCAACCCCGTGTACCCAGGGTCAGCAGGATTGTGATTCGTGGATACGTGTCGCCATTTGATATTTCCGACATTTTGAATGATTTGCGAAGTGCGATTGGCTATGTATACTTTCCACGTACAAGGAGGTTTTTCTAACCAGGAAAGGACTGTGGAAGAATCTGACCATAAAAAGATTTCCGAATCTCCTAGAGGAAGTTGCTTTGTAACATATTTGATACATTTCGATAACAAAACGGCACCACACAGCTCTAAGCGTGGGATGCTTACGGTTTGAAGTGGTGCTACTTTAGTTTTGGAGAAGAGAAGATGTGAAGCTATGGTATTACTATTATCAGTTCTTATTTAGATGGATGCGCAAAATGCCTTTTCGGAGGCATCACAAAATCCGTGAATCTGAATTTTATGACTTGGTGTGAATTCCGTCCACCTAGGGATTTGTATTTCTCCTATACTGGGAAGATCCGAAATAAACTGATTCCATTTTTGAAGCGACTGTGGTTTTACGCATTCGTCCCATCCAGTTCCCTCTAACCATATTTGCTGCAGCAGTATTTTGGCTTGAATTATAATGGGCGATAGCCACCCTGCGGGGTCAAAAAGTTTCGATACCGAGGATAGGATTTGCCTTTTCGTTGCCTCTGTAGCTAATGGAATGATTTCCGTGGAATATCAAAAGGAATCATTTAAAGCATTCCACTGAATGCCGAGAGTTTTGGTGGAGCTTGAGGAATCAATCTTGAGAAAATCGGAATCTAGTAGGTCTTCGGTTGGTATATGACGTAGAAGTTTAGAATGATTAGCAGTTATTTTCTTTAAAGGAAACCCAGCTGAATTAAGGCATTGAGTGAGTTCAGATTGAGCCAATAGACAACCTTGAAGGTCGTGTCCCCCAGTTAGTATGTCATCGACATAGGTCTCTTCGGTGAGAATTCTCTTAGCCAACGGATGGGAAGTTTGGGAATCATTTGCTAACTAGTGTAGTGTGCGTATAGCCAGATATGGCGCGCAATTAACTCCGAAGGTTACCGTTTTTAGTGCGAAGTCTGACAGTTTGACCTCGTTTCCTCTGAGAAAGAGAATTCTTTGAAACTGTTGATCATCTTCATGCAATAGAATTTGTCTGTACATTTTTTGAATATCGCCGTTGAATACGTATTTGTACAATCGCCAATTTAAAATGACAAGCATGAGATCTGATTGTAAAGAAGGATCTATGTGAAGTGTGTCGTTAAGAGAAACTCCCGATGTTGTTGGCTTTGAAGCATTAAAAACCACCCGAACTTTGGTAGATTTACTGTCTGGTTTTACGACAGAGTGGTGGGGTAAGTAGTATGAAAAATTACAATCATTTTTATGAATTTCCCTGGAAGTACTTGGCTTCATGTGGTCAAGTGATAAATATTCCTCCAAAACTTTATTATACTCATCTCGGAGTTCTGGTTTTTTATTAAGCGAGTGTTCCATGCGAATGGCTTGCGACATTGCTTGGGAACGCGATGGACCAAGGGAGAGGCTCGATGGAAAATCTGATTTGAAAGGTAATCTAACGACGTATCGTCCACCTGGTTGCCTATAGGTGGTATTGTGATATAGATGTTCACAAAAGGTATCTATTTGGAGGGTGGATGACTCTCCGATACTTCCTCTAACTTCCAAAATCTTTTAAGTTGTTAATTGAGACTTTCGTTGGAATCGTCCACGACATAGGTGTGGAATGCGGAGCATTCGGTAGATTTTAAAGGCCCACTTAAGTACCATCCGAATATGGTATTTTGTGCGAGAAGACTACCCAGCACTTTGTGCTTGACACCCGGAAGTATAAGTTCTGGTATTAAATCGCTACCGATTAAGAGATCGATTTGAGAAGGTGTGAAGAAAAATGGGTCGGCGAGGTCGAGAGCCTTAATTTCCGAGGCAGATGGTTTTTTGATTTGGAACGTAGGTAACGTGCTAGTGAGTTTGTGGAGAACAATCACTTTGTTGCTAATACGAATGTTATGCCGTTTGGCGACAAGGGTAAGATTGCAGACACGCGTTGAATTTTCGACAATCTTGCCGCCCATACCACTAATGGAAAAGTTACCTCGATCGGTAGGGAGCTGCAACCGATTTTGAATCTTTTCAGAGATGAAGGTTTTCTGAGATACTTGATCGATTAGAGCTCGGAGCGTATATAGCTGACCCAAGTGTTCTATTTGTACCTGGGCGGTTGGAAGTAACGTTTTTTCGTTGTTGCTTGAAAAGTTAGCTTGAACATTGGATTCGGCTTCAGGTGAAGGATTAGGAGAATCCTTACCCTCTGTAATATCAAAAATATGATGTCTTGGTTTACTTGATTTGGCCTCTGATGTTTGCAACAAGGCGGTTGCAACAAGGCGTATGCAACAAGGCGGTCGCACGTTTTTTTGATTTTGGGTTTTGGTTCTGAACTGGTTCCTCGGGATCCGGTTTAGGAGTAGAAGTCGGATGCAGCATGGTATGATGGGACTTCTTACAATGGAAACATTTGAATGCAATGTGGCAATCGGTGAGGAGATGGTTGTAAGCCAAGCAGTTGGAGCAGAAACCGTTTTGTTCGATGAACTTGATGCGATCAGGAACACTAAGTTTTTTAAACTCGGTGCAGAATCTCAAGGAGTAATTTTTCTCGCATAGTTTGCATTTGAGGGACAGTTTTTCCTGCGAATGATACGATTTAATCTTTGATGAGGGTTTTGATGATACTGAATTTCGGGTTTTTGTGGTTTTATACCCGTGTAGACATTCCACCACTTCATAGCGACTAGTTAGAAACTCAGCCATTTGGGACCAGTTGGGTCTTTTCGTGTCTTAAGCGACTGTTCCCATAGAGATAGGGTTTCGTCAGGTAGCTTGGTAGAACATAAGTAGACAAGAATGGGATCCAAGTCGGAGACCGAAACCCCTTGAGTTTTGAGGCAGGAAAGACATTCGTTTATGGTACATTGAATTTTTTGGATAGCTTCGCTATTTTCCGAGTTGGCAGACGGGAGATTGAATAGGGTTTTCAACTGTTTGTCAATGAGAATTCGTTTGTTTTCAAAGCATGCTCTTAACGCCTCCCAAGCTAGAGAGAAATTTTCATCCGATAGACTGTACTGCTTGACTATGGCACCTGCCTTGCCTTTGGTTTTGTTCCGCAAGTGATACAGTTTTTGTGCTGGAGTTAGCTTAGGGTGATTTAGGTATACTGCTGTGAACATGTGGAAAGTCGATTGGTATTGGCTGAACTAGATGTGTTGCCTTGCAAGATTTTTAGTCGATCCATGATCTGCGACTTACAAATGTAGAAGCTCTCCGTGCATAGTTGAAATTTTTTAGTTGCTTCTTCTTTAAAATCAGCCGGAACAATTTTATCGTCAGCCAGACACACTTTTCGGTAAGCGATTTGAAGGGTTTCCCTAAGAGCGTTAAGGTCTTGAAGTTTAACCTCAAGTAGGGTGTCCGTCTGATCCTCGGGATCTTCTTTGTCAAGTTGTGTACAGAAAAGCACAAGATTGCTTGAATCGAAAATGAAATCAGCCATGATTGGTGAATCAGTGGACATGATGACCCTCGTTTGAAAAACTTTAAATGAAAACTTTAAACTCTTGACTTTATTAAACTTGAAGTCTGCCAACGGCGGAGGCGAAAACGTTTAAAATAAATAAAATTATTTGAACGCACTGAAATATTAGGTAGGTACTTTGGTTACACCCAAAGATAGACCGCTTAGGGTGGACAGAAAAGATGTTTTAGCTAGTCAGAATGACGTAGCTTGCCAGAAGTTTATATACGTGGTAATATAAAGCAATCTAAGTACTAAATATACGTGTGCAAAACGATAAATTAGATGGATTTTTAGCAATAAACAAGATTTGGCGGTGGTCGAGTTCAAATACGGGATATTGATATTTTTTACTCCTAGCTGGTGACGAGAAACCAAAAAAATTTAGTAACTTTGCAAAAGCCTACGGTGTGTTGCGGTCGTAAAGGTACAAATCGCTGGCTGACTGAGCAGCTTCTGCTGGCGCAAGCAGCGCTTCCAATCCCCACTGTCCTTGATATTCTGTGTATCGTTCCTTCGGATGATCCGATGCCAACATAGATTTGATGTGGATGAGGCACTCGATGTGTGCTCGGGTTTTGGCTTTACAACCGCAAGGTAATCCTTAACACAAATGAAACCGGCAGGTATGGATGGCACTGAACGGCTAAGTATGACCGCAAGTATATTTTTAGACGTCACTATTATTTCCTGGGTTTTAAAATATTTGGTAATTTTTCTACTTCATCTGTAAATACTCCAGTTTTTCCGACTGAAAACCACAAGTATACTCTCGATAGCAAATTTTGACTTACTCCCTTTAGGTTATGTCGGATAAGCTTGCATATAACGTAATTATATTCAACTGCCGAACCGCAAACTTTTATGGATTCGAGAATTTTTATTATATGAGAAATTTACTGAGAAATACTAATGAATTTTGGGACGAAAACTGATTGATTCATGTACGTATGTACGTCGAATGAATGCGGTGGACTTAACGCTGGCGCAAGTAGCAAGTCTCACCGCGAAATTGCGCAAAACTTTCAATAAATGCTTTAGCTGATGTTATTTCTTAAATTCCCGATTTCTCACTGTGTATATGTTAATTTGATGATAAAATAATTTGTTGCGCCGACGCAAGCAGAAAAAATTAACGAGTTTGCTTTTTTTCCTTACTTTAGTTGAATGTTACGCAAAAGTAAGGGATTTGTAGCTGAAAACTGAGGCCTAACTAAGGGGTTGATTTTTTATACGTGTGAACGCAAGCTAGCTATATGGTGGGCTTAGCGCTGGCGCAAGCAGCAAGTTTCGCACCCAGAGGTAGGAATTTGCGAAAGAAATGTGTACTCAGAGAGTGACGCTGGCGAGAATATGTATATATGTATGTTCCTTTCTGTTATTCGGTGAACCTGCATACATACATATATACATTTACCGTTTGAAAAACGGTAACTGAAAATTCGCACTTTCTTTGTCACAATAAATTTTGCAAAAAACTTACGTGGTTTGTGACATACTAATTTTAAAAAGATCCCTCGTTGGGCGTGGGTGCTCCAGAAACGCCTTTCCTTTGATTTTCCCTTTTATATTAGGTGCTCCCCCGTTGGACGCAGCAAATTTTTGATGGTGGCGCCTTGATTGGTCTTCCCTCGTTGGGCAGTAAGAATTAAAATTTCGTTTTTGTTGTTTTCTTTAGTCTACGTTATCTTTTATTGTATCACAACTCTAATTTACTTTAATTTAACTTTCTTTACTAATTTCACTCTATTTTTATGTTTAAAACAATTTTAGTTCACCTTTTAAATTTTTTCTCAATTTTTTGTTCTGCTTCCCGCGATGGCTGCCAATCATAAAAGAAAAGAGGAAGAGATTTTGACAATTGTCAAATGGATGCAGTGTTGGAAATTGTACTAATTTCCATGAATTCGAACATACGGTGTTGCCATTCAAATCCGGCTCGAAGGACCATGTTGAACACTAGCGGTGTGCCTGAATGCAAATTGGGAATTATACTCACGCAGGGTATGTATTCCGAATTGATGGGTACAACTTCCTTTCAATTAATTCAGGGTTCTTATTAACAATAACAACTGATGAACTAACAAAGGAAGATGTAATGAATTAAATTTAAAGTAAACCAAACTTCAATGATGAAAGTTAAACTAGGTAACTACCAACTTAAGAAAATGTTCGAATTCATAAATAGGTAACAATTTAGGTAAATGGAAAAATATATAAACGAAGATTTATGTTGCTGCATATAGCTATATATGTACATGAGCGAACCTATGCACATATGTATGCATATATCGAAGTCATAGGAATGGAACCGGGAGTTTTGGGATTTTGGGAAAAATATACAAAATGGATAGATTTATATGAGATACTTATCACGTTGGCTTAGATGTGTTGACGCTGAAGATGTATCCTCTTAATCCTGGTCGTCTTGATGTGACGGCGGTTATTTGCTCAAATAATACTTCGTTGATGAAAGAGATCGAAAATTAAGTGACAATAGACTATATACTATGCAACACTGGAAGCAATTCCAATGTCGCATTCGAAGTTCCAATTACAGCAGGGATGCTTGTAAAGGAATTTTTTGCAGGGATGCATGGGTGCATGAGCGCAAGTCACGCGAAGACTTTAAGTGACGTAAGTTGCTTAAACAACTGTAAAGATATTAAATTTTTTGTTAAAATTTGACTTTAATAATTTTTTTTTTTTAAGTGGGCGTGTTCGTCATCCGATTTTGCTAATTTTTATTTAGCACACATATGGTAATAGGAGTAACGTGCCTGCCAAATTTCATCATGATATCTTCAACGACTGCGAAATGACAGCTTGCAAAACTTTTAAATTACCTTCTTTTAGGAGTGGGCGGTACCACGCCCATTGGCCAAAATTTTACTAATTTTCTATTTGGCGTCACAAGGTCAATATACCTACCAAGTTTCATCGCTTTATCCGTCTTTGGTAATGAATTATCGCACTTTTTAGGTTTTTCGAGATTTTCGATATCGAAAAAGTGGGCGTGGTTGTAGTCCGATTTCGTTCATTTTAAATTGCGATCTGAGGTGAGTGCCCAGGAACCTACATACCAAATTTCACCAAGATACCTCAAAATTTACTCAAGTTATCGTGTTTACGGACGGACGGACATGGCTAAATGAATTTCTTTTTTCGCCCAGATCATTTTGATATATGAGCCGTTTATTTTGAAAGTGGCATAAGTCATTTCCAACTCATGGTCTTAAATGCATTGTTATTTTTGAACGAATGCATATATAGATGGTTCTACAATTATAAAATAATAATAAGCATTGCATCTTTTGGATATTGGACTCTAAAAAACTGGAGGCGAGGAGAGATACAAACAAATTACCACTGAACCTAAACGACATGAAATGACTTATGCCACTTTCAATATAAACGGCTCATATAGAAGTCTATATCTATCTCGATTAGTTTATGCCGTTACGGATTACCAATATGCGAACAAAGTTAATATACTCTGTGAGCTCTGCTCAGCTGAGTATAAAAATATTTCGAAAAGTTTTGAAATGGGTTTTTATTTATATGGAAAAAATATGAGTTACCAATATAGTGGATGCCTCAACACGTCCTATTTTTGCAAAGGGACAAAAGAAAAGACCTTACTTTTTAACCTCTTCTAATTAAGAAGCGAATGTTGGAGTTCACCCCTACTGATTTTTCATTCATCCTTCTTAACTTGGTTGATACGTCTTTAACCCTTAAATATGCTGAAACTTCACTTTATAAGAGATCAGCAGTCTCAAGTGTCTTCCCTACTGCGGAAGAAAATGATTATTGAGGTATTCTTTGGTTTGTTTTGGCCCTTTTCCTCGTAGTTGGAAGACAAATTTTTTAATTGCCGATTAACCGTTTAGGAGATGCTGGTCGTTGCGTAACAATTCACTCCAGCTAGCCCACAGGGGGCACCAATAGAAATCAAAGTCTTCCCCCAACTGCTCCGAACCCAGTGGAGATCTTCCCATAACTTGCCCACGCCAGAAAAAATGCTGTGGATCTTCGCAGCTTAGCTAAACATCATCGTCCAGTTGGAGTATGATAGTTCGAGGAGGCTGAATTTACCGGCTGAACGGCCAAAGCCTGCCGCCGTGGTGTAGAGCGAGTGTGTTGGCCTATCCATCAAAAATATTTAAGAAAATTTGTATAAATGGTATTGATTGTCCCTCGGCATTACCTTGGCACCAAAAGTTCGTCCGCCTTAGCAGATCAATTTTTGGGTCGACACAAAACATGTATTTAGGTGAGCCAGTTCGTAGAAAAACGAATACACGATACGCAGCCTTCGAATTGGATGGAAAGCTAGACCTTAATCTCCTCAGATATATACCACACCAAATTGTTATTATTAATAGATATGTATCTCTTCCGTACACCTTGGCGGTAAGTCGGGTTTTTCTTCTCGTCGCGTAGACGCAGATAAATTTCTAAACAATTTGTTCAAGAAAATTCCTCAGAAGGGGATCGTGGCCTGATGCTTCTTTTTGCGGGAAACCGCAATACAATTGAAAAATCTGGAATGCGGTGGACCGTTGAGATTTCTTTCCCACCAAAAAAAAGTTATTTCCACCAACAAAAAATTCGGTTTTGGATAAAATATCATAATATTAATGTTAGAACTCAAAAATATTTGGTAATTCTATACGACAGCATGACACTGGTAATACACGTCCAAAAATACCGAGAGAGGTGTCAAAATACTCGTAGGTATTGGCCTCGACAACAAGAATCCGAAGGCGGAAAATAAAAATTTTAGATCGTTCAAAAGATATTAACGAAAAACCGAAAAATGACCCCGGAGTGCTCCGAAACCGAGGGTGGGATCTATAGTATTTTTGCGCTGAACACCTTTCTGCATTACCTTGGGTGGGTCCAACACCGGTTTGGAGCCCAAAACTATATCCGCGCAAAACACTTACATATGTTCACAATATTTTTTGTGGGTACCAAAAAATCATCAAAATTACAACAACCACATGAAAATTTTCAAAACTTCTTTTGCAAATATCTTGACAGACCCAAAAATGTTTATCTCCGCTTTCGGTTTCGCGATCCTGGATCCAAAACGCGTCTTTTGATACCCCTCTTGATATTTTTGGACGTGTATTAAGAGTGTCATGCTGTCGTATAGAATTACCAAATATATTACAGTTTGTTATATTTTTGTTATGAAAACAACACCAAAATAAAAAAATAAAAATGTGAAAGCAGTGAGAATTTAAAAATTTTTTTAAACGTCATTTCGGCTCTCACCGGTTTTACCTTGTAATATTTATACCATGATCTCAAGAGCGAGTTTCAGGACTTGCCACGCTTTGTGTTCAATCCGTTTTAAAAAGACAGTTAAATTTTGATATTATTATAAAAAATTTTGCAGCGAAAAAAGCAAGAAAATCCACTCTTTGATATCCGAACCTTCTATATTGAATAAATTAAATTTATAATCATCATTAAATTTGTCAGAAATGTATTAAAATGTTACCAAATAACTAGAAAATATTATTTGAAACAAATTGCGGCTGTTAAAAGAGAATTTTATAGTAAATATTCTGTGTTAATTTTATTGTCAGCTCTTAGTCCAAAAATCATTTAGTTGATGTGGCAAAAATTTTTTTGATGTAATCTATCAATAATGATTCATGAATGAGACGTCATTTATTCAAGCTAATCAAATGTATTAGTGAATGTTTTATATGGGGGCCCGTAAATTGTTTAGTCCCGGGCCCGGATTTTCTCTCTATGTCCCTGACCCAACGTGCGCTCATATATTTACATGAAAGATATATTTAAGCAGGACTATTACTAACATTAAATAATATGTAAGCTGAAATATATTATAAGACATTTAATGTCATTGAAACAATGTTCTTAACAAATTTCGTTAAACTCCGTCTCTTTTTATAAGCTTGTATTTAGTTTCACTTTTGTTGTCTGTAATGGAATCTTGCAAGTTAAATTTGATACACTTCCCGGTGTCCGATTGAGCTGAAATTTTGCACACATGTATAACTCCGATGACAATGCAATATTACTTTGTTAGAATTCGATAAATTAATCGATAACACAGTTATCGGTAAAGATTTGTATTTACTTTAGCATAACAGCCTAAGTCCCATACAAACCCGCCGGTACCTATCCGTGGATTGTGATATTTGGACGTGGTGAATCACGCGTGTCACGCGTGGTGAATCTCAACGCTTGCGAAAAGCGGAGACACAACCCTCTGTGGTATTTCTGTGTATAACCAACATTGCTGAATTTTTTAGGCTGTTTAACTCTGTAATCTTTTCTGTAATTTATTTTGCTTTTGGAAAAATTACCTATTTGAAAAAAGCTGGCTGAAAAATATTGGCATAACAGCTTAAGTTAAATCAAGAATGCAAAATCTTGGAAAATTTGAGCAGATGTGGCAATTTCGCGCGTCCGTTGAACGAAATATTGACAATCTGCTGATCATCGCTAGGAAATTAGCGACATTCCATCAACTAAGCAGCACTTTAGCAATACTACTGTTATTATTTGGCCGCTCAAACACACACATATTAATTGTGCATTAAATCTAAAATATACAAATACACCATAATAATTTACACTGCCAAAGCCATAATAATTTACACGGGTCATCAATTCTTTCTCTGATTCAAAATCTGAACTACCAGCGCTACCGTCAACAGCTCAGTGTCATCATTGCCAGTAGCGCCAATAACACCAAACTCGTGCCTGACACACAAAAGTCGTTTCACTCAATAGCGCAAGTAAAATGTACTACGCACTCACTACTAAGTAGCGTCAAAAATTCGCTTGGAGTAATTTCGTCAATGAGCTGGCACCGCATTGGCGCTGGCGCCATGCAATTTACATCACTATAATTGCGCGAATGCCCAGGCTCATGACTTTGTTAATCCAGATGGTGAAAACGAACACTCAAAGGAATGCAACCTTGCAAACAACAGCCGTCATTTTCAAAGTGTAAAAATTCTGTGATACAACGAACGCTAACGCGGTTAGGCTCTTATCGGTAAGTGTTGCATACTTTTCTGCGCACTTGATTTTGTTTTACAGATTTTTGGCGATGGAATTTTAGCTAAGCGAAAGTTGGAATATTCAGCACTATTCTGCATTTCGACTTGGATTGGAATTTTTTCGATTTGGCAGTTTTGGTATTCTGTGTTCCAATCTCTTTCGATCCAACTTCGAATCGTTCGATTTTTTGTATTCTGCATTTCGATCGTAGTTCCGTTTTTCTAAGTTGCAAATTAGTTGGCGGAAAAATATTTTCTTTTTATTTTTTTATTAATTTATAACAGAATTTTAACAAAAATGTAAGTAAAACTTGTTAAGAAACGTAGAAGGCTTGATGATGATTGTTTTTTATATGTTTCCAGGTCAAAAACAACATGTCGATGTCGAAGTCCTTGGACGTATTTGCCCCGGAAAAGTATCTAACACATACTTGAAAGCATCCTTGTTAAGTCGAAAGTTTTTTTTTGAACCTAGATAAGAAAATATGTCATTAAACTTTACCACTTTTAAGTTCAATTTCTTACAATTCGTCACTCATCTCAAATAGATTACACAAATCTCGCAGTATTTGCCTTTCCATTCTCGCCTGGCCATTTTCGTATGCGTTGCTTTCCAACTCCAAAAATAACGCCGCGGCTATTGATTCCATTATAATAGACAGCTATAATTTGTGTCTGTTCGTTGGGTCCAGTTATATGCCAAAGCAAGCTGCCGGCGTAGAGGAAGGTGAAGCGAAAACGCAAACAATCCTTGCGGAAAGAATAAATAAACCTTTATAAAGTAATTTAGGCCAGTGTAATGAAATTAGCATCCTTAAAATTCAGAAAATGTCAAATATATTCGTGCAGGAATCCGTTTTAACAAAACTCGGCGGCCACGGCAGGGAATTGGCCAAAAGAACGACAAAAACACACTTACAATTATGAAAGCACTTCACTCAAAAAAATATAACACTGCGGCAATATATTCTATTGCTTTTTTTTGTACAAAATGGCGCGGACAATAAAATATAAACGTTTTTCAGTGTTTTTTTACAAATTTTCTTTAATTTATTTTGTTCCAATGTTCACACATTCCGTACCAACAGCTGATTTCGAAAAATCATTTGCTCTTCCTCTTCTCTTTACGATTCCGTCGTAATGCAGAATACCAAACTTCGATTAAAGCGGAGCGTAGAACGGGAACGTAATCGAAATGCAGAATAGGGGTGATTAGCCGTGTTTTTTATACACGCGTATAGGTTTACGTTTGCGCGTGAAAAAAAAACGCCTATCCTAGCTTACATAATGCTTAGGAGACCCATCTAGCGGCAGTGGTTAAACAACTAGCTACAGCTACAGCGTGTACCGAAAAGCGGAGACACGACCCTCTGTTGTATGCCTGTGTATAACATATAGCTAAATCAGTTGCGATGAATTGTGGACACACATAGAATACATAGAATTAGTGTAGGGGGTGAAACAAAAACACATATTTCAGTTACATCTACGTATAATGCGTATTTGAATTTATTAGTACACATTTTATGCGCAGCAACTTCAGAGGTGTATTTAAAGTTTGGCGCTTATCAGTCCATATAAATTATAAGCGTATAGACGTTTACGTGTAAAAAAAAAACATACGGATATTATTTTAAAACAGATTTAACACACAGAGCAGAGATCTGCAATGAGTAGTTGTAAACTGAACGCCATATAGGCCAAGTCACAATAAAATATGATTTTAAGTTAGTTAACACTGTTTGACACAATTTTATATGTGCTCTCTGTCAAAAGCCGAGTTAGGTCTTTAGCACGTATTCGAATCGAAGAACTTGACTGTTCAAAGTTGACTTCGAAGAAACCCTGTAATGTTGATGCATTAAAAGAAATGGATAGAATGAGAAACGTTACAAATAACTAAGTAAAGTTTACGTAACTAATTTAAACAATATTTTACCCTACTAAAAATTAAAAAAAAAAAAATTCATATTTAAATTAAATTTAAGAAAAAGGCTTTTCTAAGAACAAGCTTCTATTACTTGTTAATAAAACGAACTAAAAAGTAAAAAATAAAATTAAAGAAAAAAAAACTTTTTTAAAAATAAGCTTTTATTATTTTGGTTAATAAAATTAACTAAAAAGTAAACAATAAATTGACTCTAAAGAAATATAACACTTTATAAGTTCATTGTAAGCTTAAACGATAATTAGGCTTTTTCGTCTGCGGCAAAAAAATTCTATATTGTACATAATTATATATTTTTAACATTAAAACTTTACACCTAAATTATTAAAGCTTACAGTTTATATCACATATGCATAAACGCTTTTATGTGCTTATCCCATAAAGGGCTCCTCTTTGCACACAATTAATTAACTTTTCCATCGCACAACCAATTAATTTTTCACAGTAAATGCACGCAATTTAATAAACGGAATCAGACAAAACTGAACACGCGCGAATTTATCGGCAGTGAAAAACAACAACGGCCGACAACAATTTGGTGATCGGTTGAAATGTACATGATAAAATTATACGAAGGTAACTCCATTCTCTTTTCCCAGGCCCATAATGCTTTTTTGATTTTAAAAAAAATTTGAAAATCACTCTCCCAAACTCTGTGGAAATACCAAACCATAGCGGAATGATACAGGTGGCAGCATGGTGACATACCTACAAATATAAATACAAATTCCATGTACTTTGTTTTTGTAAATTCGATGGACAAATGTCAAAATCGTACTGCGCCGGAAGTTGATGTATCAAATCAAATAAAAAAAGTTTGTAATCAGCTGTTCCATGCTGCCACCTTGTATCGTTGCGCCATGTACCAAACCACAGGAAACAAACAAAAATTTTGTATATTTGACTTTTCCAAATGCCAAATAAAAACTTTTAAAAAACAATAGAAAAATGTTTTGAATCGTTTACTGTTCGGATTTTTCGCATTGTTGTCGACTTGGAGGATTTAACCTCCTTGGCAAGTAGGGTGCGCATTTTTTTGACATATATTGGCTCGGTACATTCCTCGAGATATGGAAAATGGATTGCAGAAAAGCCACGGCACGCGCATTTATCTAGGAAGTGTGTGTTCTTTTTCTGCTGTGACTAAAAATGGGTTTAATAACGGGTTTCATTGAGCTGATAAAGCAGTTGTCTGCAGGGATGCCTCGTTTTGGAATAATCTAATAGGCCCCGCTTTTTCACAAGTCATTCTTTTGTATAATGTAGGGCACTTCCTCACTATGTAGGTGGCGCTCGGGCGTTATAAGGAGGCATTCCGTGTGAAGTTTTGTCAGGCCTGCGGCATTCTTCAAAGGGATAGTGTAGATCGGGAGCCAATATTGGCGAAGCTATCACTAAATTGTCAGACCAATTGCCTTGTGCGTGGTCAGCAGAATTTCTTTTCTACTACCCAAGTGCTTCATACAAGCGGCTTGAGGATTTCATTGCGGGTTAGGGGCTTAGAATGTTATAGCGATAAGCATAACGACGGGCAGAGGCGACTAAAATCCACAGAGCTAGAAGGTTACACAAAATCACATCATTTTTATATTATAAGCTTTTATTTAGTTTCACTTTTGTTGTCTGTAATGGAATCTTGCAAGTTAAATTTGATACACTTCCCGGTGTCCGATTGAGCTGAAATTTTGCACACATATATAGCTCCGATGACAATGCAATATTACTTTGTTAGAATTCGATAAATTAATCGATAACACAGTTACCGGTAAAGATTTGTATTTACTTTGGCATAACAGCCTAAGTCCCATACAAACCCGCCGGTACCTATCCGTGGATTGTGATATTTGGACGTGGTGAATCTCAACGCTTGCGAAAAGCGGAGACACAACCCTCTGCTGTATTTCTGTGTATAACCAACATAGCTGAATTTTTAAGGCTGTTTAACTCTGTAATCTTTTCTGTAATTTATTTTGCTTTTGGAAAAATTACCTATTTGAAAAAAGCTGGCTGAAAAATATTGGCATAACAGCTTGCTTAAATTAAATCAAGAATGGAAAATCTTGGAAAATTTGAGCAGATGTGGCAATTTCGCGCGTCCGTTGAACGAAATATTGACAATCTGCTGATCATTGCTAGGAAATTAGCGACATTCCATCAACTAAGCAGCACTTTAGCAATACTACTGTTATTATTTGGTCGCTCAAACACACACACATATTAATTGTGCATTAAATCTAAAATATACAAATACACCATAATAATTTACACGGCCAAAGCCATAATAATTTACCCTACTAAAAATAAAAAAAAAAATTCATATTTAAATTAAATTTAAGAAAAAGGCTTTTCTAAGAACAAGCTTCTATTACTTGTTAATAAAACGAACTAAAAAGTAAAAAATAAAATTAAAGAAAAAAAAATTTTTTAAAAATAAGCTTTTATTATTTTGGTTAATAAAATTAACTAAAAAGTAAACAATAAATTGACTCTAAAGAAATATAACACTTTATAAGTTCATTGTAAGCTTAAACGATAATTGGGCTTTTTCGTCTGCGACAAAAAAATTCTATATTGTACATAATTATATATTTTTAACATTAAAACTTTACACCTAAATTATTAAAGCTTACAGTTTATATCACAGTCCTAATTGTTCTAATAAAAGCGTGTTACATTGCGATAGCAAGAAAATGAGATCCTAAATGTTCTTAATTATACCATCAAAATTTAACACGTTTTTTATTAGAACAATTTGGACTGTGATATAAACTGTAAGATTTAATAATTTAGGTGTAAAGTTTTAATGTTAAAAATATATAATTATGTACAATATAGAATTTTTTTGTCGCAGACGAAAAGCCTAAGCTTACAATGAACTTATAAAGTGTTATATTTCTTTAGAGTCAATTTATTGTTTACTTTTTAGTTAATTTTATTAACCAAAATAATAAAAGCTTATTTTTAAAAAAGTTTTTTTTTTCTTTAATTTTATTTTTTGTTTTTGTTTTAATTCATACATACTTGTTTTTTTTTTTTTTTTTGTATCCTAATTCTTATTTATGTGTTATTTATAATTTTTTTGTTACCGAGTCTTTGAGAGGCAGTGGCTTCTTAAGCGCCGAGATCTAAAGCCGCTCAGCTACAGAGAAACTCATCAGCTGAGAAATATAGATTCACAAAATACAATAGACTAAAAGTAAATATAATTTTTTAATTATTAAGAGAAGATAGAACCGTCTTTTTTATGGCAAAGAGCGAGTCCGAAACATCAATTATTCTCGAGTGAGACTTATAATAATCTTAGAACATAGAAAAGGTTCGTGTAGTTGGAAATTTCTTCTGCATTGTTTAAGAATTATAGGTTTATAATGCCTTGAAACTCGGCATGGAACATTCAAGTTTACTTCGTTCAAAATAAATGGGCTTGACATCGATCCATTTAAAAGTCTAGCCATAAATAGTACACCTAGCATTTCTCTACGACTTGCAAGGGTAGGAAGATTTATTAGTTTTAATCGATTTGTGTAAGGAGGAAGATTAAACGGAGAGTCCCATTGAAGATTTCTCAAGGCGAAAAGTAAAAACTGTTTTTGAATTGATTCTAATATCGGTCTCACCAATGATGTAAAAAGGGTTTTTGTAACGTAAGGATCACTAAACTCTTTTGCCCATCTTTTCACAAATGCTAAAACTCCTCTCGCTTTATTGACTGTGGCATTAATATGAGGGTTGAAACTAAGTTTGCAATTCATTGTAACTCCCAAGTCGACAAAAACATCAACGCTTTCCAGAGTTTGGCCATTAATTGTGTAGGAAGCTGGCTGTATGTTCCCACGTGAAAAATATATGGATTTACATTTTTCTATGTTGAGAGGCATAAAATTCGCATTACACCAAGTAAATAAACGATTTAAATCCGCCTGGAGCACAGAACGTTCTTCAACCGACGCGTATGACTTAAAAACTTTTACGTCGTCGGCATACATTAAAATTTTAGAATATTTTATAGTTGTGGAAACATCGTTTATAAAGATCAAAAACAGAATGGGACCGAGATGGCTGCCCTGAGGCACACCGGAGGGAACATCGATGACATTCGAAAAAATGTTTTTAAAAATTACTCTTTGAGTTCTACCGCAAAGGTAGGAGGAGATCCAGCGAGTTAGGCCATGTTGAAAACCAAGCAATTCGAGTTTATAAACAAGTAATGAGTGACGAACTTTGTCGAATGCTTTGCTGAAATCAGTGTATATAACGTCGGTATGATGATTGTTTCTAAACCCATTAAAGACGTGAGTTGTAAATTCAAGCAAATTGGTTGTGGTTGATTTTGCTCTACAAAAGCCCTGCTGAGAACTATCTATCAATGTAGAAATGGAAAATGTAAGGAGATTAGTAACGATTGCTTCGAAAATCTTAGGGATAGCGGAGAGCTTTGCTATTCCACGATAGTTTTCAATAGACGACTTGCTTCCTTTTTTATGGAGTGGGATAAGAAAAGATTCCTTCCAAGCCGTCGGGAAAATGCCATTTTTTAAAGAGAGGTTAAACAGATCAGTAAGGGGCTGGTAAATGTATTCCGCACATTTTTTAAGAAAACATGTTGGGATCAAATCGAGACCATATTTGAAGGATTCTTTTAGGGTCTTTAGATGTAGTAGAACATCTTCAGGCAACAAATGTGGGTCATATATTGAGTTACTAGAATGGAGCTCATACGGATAATTTGTTGGTGATGAATCAACCACAGCAGAGTAATTAGAGTGAAAGAATTGAGCGAAGAAGTTTGCAATCTCTTGATCGTCGCTGGAAATGCTATTTCTAAACTTCATGGCAGAAGGAAACCCGTTAGTTCTGCGTTTAGAATTTACGAAATCATAAAAAGACTTCGGGTTGCAAATAATGTTTCTTTTAATTTTACATATGTAAGCTTTATAACACTTTTTATTAAGTTCAAAATACTTATGACGGAAAAGAGCGTACTGCGCATAATCAGAATGTAAACCGGTTCTCTTATATAATTCGAATAAACGTGATTTCTTATTTTTCAAAGCTTTTAAATCTTTAGTAAACCAGACTTGCACTGGTTCAATGTACGAGCATGTGCGTTTGGGCACATGTTTTTCAAATAAAGTATAAATAAAATAAATAAATAAATGTAAGGCGCGATAACCTCCGAAGAGTACTAAGGCCGAGCTTCTCTTCCAATTTGCGTCGTGCTCCTCTTGATTTTCCCTACAAATTGGCCGGACGAGACCTACATGTTTTATGCCGACTCCGAACGGCATCTGCAAGGCAGATGAGTTTTCACTGAGAGCTTTTCATGGCAGAAATACACCCGGAGCGCTTGCCAAACACTGCCAAGGGGCGACCCGGCTCAGAAAACTTTTCTTCTAATTTAAAAACCTTATTTCCAAAATTTTGATGTTGCTTTGCCCGGGGTGCGAACCCAGGGCATACGGTGTGGTAGGCGGAGCACGCTACCATCACATCACGGCGGCCGCCAGAAAGCATAAATGGTTTTATTAAAATGTAAAACGTTTTGCTCTACATCCCCTTTATATCGAGGCCACGTTATCTCAGAAAGCTCTTTATTTAAATTGTTGAAATTAGTTTTGGAAAAATCAAAGCATCTGGTAGACACGTGTTTTGTTAGTGCAGCCGACTTCGTTGCTTATGATTTCATAAGTTATCTCAAGAGAAGGATGGTAAACGCCTTCTGGCAAAGCAAGAGGTTCACACCGATTTATAGAGAATTTAGATATGTCGTCAACAAATGCTAAGTCTAAGAAATTTCCATACTTATTCGGAAAGAAGTTGATCTGATTAAGGTAAAGATCAGTAATTCCATCCAAAAAGTCATTGTTATGCATCTTGGATGATACGGGGACAATATTGTGATCAACGGAATTCCATGATATATGTGGCAGGTTAAAGTCGCCTAAAACAATCATTGAGTCCGTGGGCTTTATCATCGAATTGACTGATTGTAACAGTGAAATATGGTGCATATACATTTATCGATCAGAAGACGGTGGAATATAGCAAACGGCTAAGTAAATATGACCCCGGCCTAGTAAGATTCGGATGCATTTAAATTCGATGGAATCAACTTCGACTAAATTAACATCTTCAGATGGAATTGATGAATGTACACCTAGCAAGACACCACCTCCGGTCCTATTTAAGCGATCATTTCTATAGGTCTGATACTCACCGCAAAAAAAATCGGAATTTAAAACATTGGGTTTCAGCCATGTTTCGGTAAAAGCAATCATATTATGGTTACAGTGAATGGTTTTCAAATATAAGTCAGTTAATTTAGTATTTAAGCCTCTAACTTTTTGATAGTAAATGCTTAAGCAAGATGTTAAATTAAGTTTTGTGGATCGGAACTTTGAGGAGGAATTTTTGCTACATTTTGAGTAATCTCAATAGTCTTATGCACAAATTCGCGAACAAAAGCCCCTGGCGGCCAAAATGCGCTGTCCAAAAGTTTATCAAAATCTTTTGAGTATACATCAATTCTAAATGAAGAAATGTTTCTTTCGTAATTAAATTTAAATTAAATTAATTAAATTTCTTAAAGTCATGCCGTCAGTCTTAATTTTCGAAGTGACATAAGACTTGATATCCTCAACGGAAGTGTCTTTGTCAAATCGAGATACAAAAATCGATTTTTTGAGCGGGACTACAACCAGCTTCTTAGCCGGTGCTTCTGAATAAGAAATCACAGATTGAGAAGTTACAGTTTGAGACTCTAAGGGTTTTTCCGCGGCCTTAGAAGTGGATGGAACCACAGCTTGCGGATTAGGGGAAGCCAAGTCTATGAGCTCCACTTGCGGAAGATTAATGTTCTGAGCACGATTAAGATTCAAAGTGTTAGGTGAGTCTTCAAAGTATTTTTGTTTATAACTGCGGTTGTCTTTATTTCTATTTAAACAATGCGGTAACTCATCCAAACACTTGAAAGATTTGAACAAGCTATCGTATTGATTGAACTTTTCCGTGATTATGGAAAACTCTTTAGCAATTTCAGAAAACGCATTTCGTCTTTGTCTAAACAGTTTAAATAGGTCAACCTCAGTTGATCTGCATTTAATGCATGACCACCGGACGCCTTTTCGAGATATCGCCATAAACGTGGACCAGGGGTGACTCTAGAATGTGTTTGTACGATATGGGTATCAAATGAAAGGTGTTAATGAGTATTATAAAGGGCGTGCGCCTTAGTTCTATAGGTGGACGCCTTTTCGAGATATCGCCATAAAGGTGGACCAGGGGAATTTTTTTGTACGATATGGGTATCAAATGGAAGGTATTAAATAGTATTTTAAAAGGGAGTGGGCCATAGTTCTATAGGTGGACACCATTTCGGGATATCGCCATAAAGGTGGACCAGGGGTGACTCTAGAATGTGTGTGTACGATATGGGTATCAAATGAAAGGTGTGAATGAGCATTTTAAAAGGAAGTGGGCCTTAGTTCTATAGGTGGACGCCTTTTCGAGATATCGCCATAAAGGTGGACCAGGGGAATTTTTTTGTACGATATGGGTATCAAATGGAAGGTATTAAATAGTATTTTAAAAGGGAGTGGGCCATAGTTCTATAGGTGGACACCATTTCGGGATATCGCCATAAAGGTGGACCAGGGGTGACTCTAGAATGTGTGTGTACGATATGGGTATCAAATGAAAGGTGTGAATGAGTATTTTAAAAGGGAGTGGGCCTTAGTTCTATAAGTGGACGCCTTTTCGAGATATCGCCATAAACGTGGGCCAGGGGTGACTCTAGAATTTGTTTGTACGATAAGGGTATCAAATTAAAAGTATTAATGAGGGTTTTAAAAGGGAGTGGCCCTTAGTTGTATATGTGAAGGCGTTTTCGAGATATCGACCAAAATGTGGACCAGGGTGATCCAGAACATCATCTGTCGGGTACCGCTAATTTACTTATATATGTAATACCACGTACAGTATTCCTTCCAAGATTCCAAGGGCTTTTGAGTTCGCCCTGCAAAACTTTTTCATTTTCTTCTACTTAATATGGTAGGTGTCACACCCATTTTACCAAGTTTTTTTCTAAAGTTATATTTTGCGTCAATAGACCAATACAATTACCATGTTTCATCCCTTTTTTATAAGCTTTTATTTAGTTTCACTTTTGTTGTCTGTAATGGAATCTTGCAAGTTAAATTTGATACACTTCCCGGTGTCCGATTGAGCTGAAATTTTGCACACATATATAACTCCGATGACAATGCAATATTACTTTGTTAGAATTCGATAAATTAATCGATAACACAGTTATCGGTAAAGATTTGTATTTACTTTAGCATAACAGCCTAAGTCTCATACAAACCCGCCGGTACCTATCCGTGGATTGTGATATTTGGACGTGGTGAATCACGCGTGTCACGCGTGGTGAATCTCAACGCTTGCGAAAAGCGGAGACACAACCCTCTGTGGTATTTCTGTGTATAACCAACATTGCTGAATTTTTAAGGCTGTTTAACTCTGTAATCTTTTCTGTAATTTATTTTGCTTTTGGAAAAATTACATATTTGAAAAAAGCTGGCTGAAAAATATTGGCATAACAGCTTAAGTTAAATCAAGAATGGAAAATCTTGGAAAATTTGAGCAGATGTGGCAATTTCGCGCGTCCGTTGAACGAAATATTGACAATCTGCTGATCATCGCTAGGAAATTAGCGACATTCCATCAACTAAGCAGCACTTTAGCAATACTACTGTTATTATTTGGTCGCTCAAACACACACACATATTAATTGTGCATTAAATCTAAAATATACAAATACACCATAATAATTTACACGGCCAAAGCCATAATAATTTACCCTACTAAAAATAAAAAAAAATTCATATTTAAATTAAATTTAAGAAAAAGGCTTTTCTAAGAACAAGCTTCTATTACTTGTTAATAAAACGAACTAAAAAGTAAAAAATAAAATTAAAGAAAAAAAACTTTTTTAAAAATAAGCTTTTATTATTTTGGTTAATAAAATTAACTAAAAAGTAAACAATAAATTGACTCTAAAGAAATATAACACTTTATAAGTTCATTGTAAGCTTAAACGATAATTAGGCTTTTTCGTCTGCGACAAAAAAATTCTATATTGTACATAATTATATATTTTTAACATTAAAACTTTACACCTAAATTATTAAATCTTACAGTTTATATCACAGTCCAAATTGTTCTAATAAAAAACGTGTTAAATTTTGATGGTATAATTAAGAACATTTAGGATCTCATTTTCTTGCTATCGCAATGTAACACGCTTTTATTAGAACAATTAGGACTGTGATATAAACTGTAAGCTTTAATAATTTAGGTGTAAAGTTTTAATGTTAAAAATATATAATTATGTACAATATAGAATTTTTTTGTCGCAGACGAAAAAGCCTAATTATCGTTTAAGCTTACAATGAACTTATAAAGTGTTATATTTCTTTAGAGTCAATTTATTGTTTACTTTTTAGTTAATTTTATTAACCAAAATAATAAAAGCTTATTTTTAAAAAAGTTTTTTTTCTTTAATTTTATTTTTTACTTTTTAGTTCGTTTTATTAACAAGTAATAGAAGCTTGTTCTTAGAAAAGCCTTTTTCTTAAATTTAATTTAAATATGAATTTTTTTTTATTTTTAGTAGGGTAAATTATTATGGCTTTGGCCGTGTAAATTATTATGGTGTATTTGTATATTTTAGATTTAATGCACAATTAATATGTGTGTGTGTTTGAGCGACCAAATAATAACAGTAGTATTGCTAAAGTGCTGCTTAGTTGATGGAATGTCGCTAATTTCCTAGCGATGATCAGCAGATTGTCAATATTTCGTTCAACGGACGCGCGAAATTGCCACATCTGCTCAAATTTTCCAAGATTTTCCATTCTTGATTTAACTTAAGCAAGCTGTTATGCCAATATTTTTCAGCCAGCTTTTTTCAAATAGGTAATTTTTCCAAAAGCAAAATAAATTACAGAAAAGATTACAGAGTTAAACAGCCTTAAAAATTCAGCTATGTTGGTTATACACAGAAATACAGCAGAGGGTTGTGTCTCCGCTTTTCGCAAGCGTTGAGATTCACCACGTCCAAATATCACAATCCACGGATAGGTACCGGCGGGTTTGTATGGGACTTAGGCTGTTATGCCAAAGTAAATACAAATCTTTACCGGTAACTGTGTTATCGATTAATTTATCGAATTCTAACAAAGTAATATTGCATTGTCATCGGAGCTATATATGTGTGCAAAATTTCAGCTCAATCGGACACCGGGAAGTGTATCAAATTTAACTTGCAAGATTCCATTACAGACAACAAAAGTGAAACTAAATAAAAGCTTATAATATAAAAATGATGTGATTTTGTGTAACCTTCTAGCTCTGTGGATTTTAGTCGCCTCTGCCCGTCGTTATGCTTATCGCTATAACATTCTAAGCCCCTAACCCGCAATGAAATCCTCAAGCCGCTTGTATGAAGCACTTGGGTAGTAGAAAAGAAATTCTGCTGACCACGCACAAGGCAATTGGTCTGACAATTTAGTGATAGCTTCGCCAATATTGGCTCCCGATCTACACTATCCCTTTGAAGAATGCCGCAGGCCTGACAAAACTTCACACGGAATGCCTCCTTATAACGCCCGAGCGCCACCTACATAGTGAGGAAGTGCCCTACATTATACAAAAGAATGACATGTGAAAAAGCGGGGCCTATTAGATTGTTCCAAAACGAGGCATCCCTGCAGACAACTGCTTTATCAGCTCAATGAAACCCGTTATTAAACCCATTTTTAGTCACAGCAGAAAAAGAACACACACTTCCTAGATAAATGCGCGTGCCGTGGCTTTTCTGCAATCCATTTTCCATATCTCGAGGAATGTACCGAGCCAATATATGTCAAAAAAATGCGCACCCTACTTGCCAAGGAGGTTAAATCCTCCAAGTCAACAACAATGCGAAAAATCCGAACAATAAACGATTCAAAACATTTTTCTATTGTTTTTTAAAAGTTTTTATTTGGCATTTGGAAAAGTCAAATATACAAAATTTTTGTTTGTTTCCTGTGGTTTGGTACATGGCGCAACGATACAAGGTGGCAGCATGGAACAGCTGATTACAAACTTTTTTTATTTGATTTGATACATCAACTTCCGGCGCAGTACGATTTTGACATTTGTCCATCGAATTTACAAAAACAAAGTACATGGACTTTGTATTTATGTTTGTAGGTATGTCACCATGCTGCCACCTGTATCATTCCGCTATGGTTTGGTATTTCCACAGAGTTTGGGAGAGTGATTTTAAAATTTTTTTTAAAATCAAAAAAGCATTATGGCCCTGGGAAAAGAGAATGGAGTTACCTTCGTATAATTTTATCATGTACATTTCAACCGATCACCAAATTGTTGTCGGCCGTTGTTGTTTTTCACTGCCGATAAATTCACGCGTGTTCAGTTTTGTCTGATTCCGTTTATTAAATTGCGTGCATTTACTGTGAAAAATTAATTGGTTGTGCGATGGAAAAGTTAATTAATTGTGTGCAAAGAGGAGCCCTTTATGGAATAAGCACATAAAAGCGTTTATGCATATGTGATATAAACTGTAAGCTTTAATAATTTAGGTGTAAAGTTTTAATGTTAAAAATATATAATTATGTACAATATAGAATTTTTTTGTCGCAGACGAAAAAGCCTAATTATCGTTTAAGCTTACAATGAACTTATAAAGTGTTATATTTCCTTAGAGTCAATTTATTGTTTACTTTTTAGTTAATTTTATTAACCAAAATAATAAAAGCTTATTTTTAAAAAAGTTTTTTTTTCTTTAATTTTATTTTTTACTTTTTAGTTCGTTTTATTAACAAGTAATAGAAGCTTGTTCTTAGAAAAGCCTTTTTCTTAAATTTAATTTAAATATGAATTTTTTTTTTTTAATTTTTAGTAGGGTAAAATATTGTTTAAATTAGTTACGTAAACTTTACTTAGTTATTTTTAACGTTTCTCATTCTATCCATTTCTTTTAATGCATCAACATTACAGGGTTTCTTCGAAGTCAACTTTGAACAGTCAAGTTCTTCGATTCGAATACGTGCTAAAGACCTAACTCGGCTTTTGACAGAGAGCACATATAAAATTGTGTCAAACAGTGTTAACTAACTTAAAATCATATTTTATTGTGACTTGGCCTATGTGGCGTTCAGTTTACAACTACTCATTGCAGATCTCTGCTCTGTGTGTTAAATCTGTTTTAAAATAATATCCGTATGTTTTTTTTTTACACGTAAACGTCTATACGCTTATAATTTATATGGACTGATAAGCGCCAAACTTTAAATACACCTCTGAAGTTGCTGCGCATAAAATGTGTACTAATAAATTCAAATACGCATTATACGTAGATGTAACTGAAATATGTGTTTTTGTTTCACCCCCTACACTAATTCTATGTATTCTATGTGTGTCCACAATTCATCGCAACTGATTTAGCTATATGTTATACACAGGCATACAACAGAGGGTCGTGTCTCCGCTTTTCGGTACACGCTGTAGCTGTAGCTAGTTGTTTAACCACTGCCGCTAGATGGGTCTCCTAAGCATTATGTAAGCTAGGATAGGCGATTTTTTTCACGCGCAAACGTAAACCTATACGCGTGTATAAAAAACACGGCTAATATTCCAACTTTCGCTTAGCTAAAATTCCATCGCCAAGAATCTGTAAAACAAAATCAAGTGCGCAGAAAAGTATGCAACACTTACCGATAAGAGCCTAACCGCGTTAGCGTTCGTTGTATCACAGAATTTTTACACTTTGAAAATGACGGCTGTTGTTTGCAAGGTTGCATTCCTTTGAGTGTTCGTTTTCACCATCTGGATTAACAAAGTCATGAGCCTGGGCATTCGCGCAATTATAGTGATGTAAATTGCATGGCGCCAGCGCCAATGCGGTGCCAGCTCATTGACGAAATGACTCCAAGCGAATTTTTGACGCTACTTAGTAGTGAGTGCGTAGTACATTTTACTTGCGCTATTGAGTGAAACGACTTTTGTGTGTCAGGCACGAGTTTGGTGTTATTGGCGCTACTGGCAATGATGACACTGAGCTGTTGACGGTAGCGCTGGTAGTTCAGATTTTGAATCAGAGAAAGAATTGATGACCCGTGTAAATTATTATGGCTTTGGCCGTGTAAATTATTATGGTGTATTTGTATATTTTAGATTTAATGCACAATTAATATGTGTGTGTTTGAGCGGCCAAATAATAACAGTAGTATTGCTAAAGTGCTGCTTAGTTGATGGAATGTCGCTAATTTCCTAGCGATGATCAGCAGATTGTCAATATTTCGTTCAACGGACGCGCGAAATTGCCACATCTGCGTGATTCACCACGTCCAAATATCACAATCCACGGATAGGTACCGGCGGGTTTGTATGGGACTTAGGCTGTTATGCTAAAGTAAATACAAATCTTTACCGATAACGGTGTTATCGATTAATTTATCGAATTCTAACAAAGTAATATTGCATTGTCATCGGAGTTATACATGTGTGCAAAATTTCAGCTCAATCGGACACCGGGAAGTGTATCAAATTTAACTTGCAAGATTCCATTACAGACAACAAAAGTGAAACTAAATAAAAGCTTATAAAAAATGTGAGAGCGGTGAGAATTTTAAAATTTTTTCAAACGTCATGTGGCTCTCACTGGTTTTACCTTGTAATATTTTTATCATGGTAGAGACCATAATCGAATGAGCCAAGATCCCGCATTCCCGAATTGTTGTACTTGTAATCGAATTTGAAAAAAAGTTTGATCACGTAACGCTTTTGAAATTTTTCGATCTATTACATTTCTCTCATGTTTCGCAACCAAGTGTTCGGAGTACAGTAAAACTGTTACCTGTGTAAACGACTACGCGGGAGTAGAAATTTAATTTTCGGAGTATAATTTTTCTTCCTTTTTGAAAGCGGGCGAACATCTAACATCAAATTGATTTGGTGGCAAACATTTCGATTGTGTATTTGCATTGAAATGTTTCTTAGCAAAAAAGTTATCTGCCTTATCAGATGCACATGGAGTCGTCCTAAAACATGCAGGATGACCAATTAATGCTCCCATTAACACACCACATTCTATCTCCCCGGATATTTGTCGCGAAAAAGTATTATTATTATTATTATTATTTTCGGTTTACCATACATATTTCATGCTCTTTTAATGACAGAAGGTTTCAAGACCGGGGCAGATTCCTGTAGGAACGATAATGGCGATCTGGTAACTGAATGACAGAGTGTGGGGAAAGACGAACCCGATACCCCGATCGCCGATGACAAAAAACACTCTCCGGGATCCAACTATGGCGAAGTCATAATGACGGGATACCCGCCGGGCTGTTCAAACACGGAGGCGAAGAGTTGGTATAAGATAAAGAAGAAAAAAAGTGAGTCTTGCAGTAAATTTGGACAAGACGAAGTACTTGCTGCCATCGTGGCCTGTGTGGTCACGTCACTGTTCACGGATATAAATTCGAGACTATGAAGGATTTCGGTCATTTGTGAAGCAGCATTAAGGGCAAAGGCAATGTCGGCCTAGAAATCAAACGGAGAATAACTCTTCCCAACAAGTGCTTCTTTAGGCAATTGAAAAGTAAAGTCCTCTCTCGACGAACAAAATTCTCGCTCTACACGTCACTCATCATACCTGTCCTGATGTATGGCTCGGAATCATGGCAAGTGTCGAGAGAAGGCGAGATGGCTCCTGGAATATTCTAGAGAAAAGTTCTCCGGAAGGTTTATAGTTCTATCCGTGATGTCGACGGTGAGTATCGAAAGAGGTATAATGGTGAGCTATATGGGCTTTACGCAGACATGACGATAGTGCAACGTTTGAAAATCCAAAGGCTTCGCTAGCTAGGGCATGTTATGCGGATGAACGAATACGCTCCGGCAGTTTGTAAACAGAGGAAAGATAAGACCTTCACTGAGTTGGGAGAGACAGTTGGAGGAAGATTTGACCTCGCTTGGTGCCCCCATTGGCGACTGTTATCGCAAAACAGGGTTAGGTGACCTCAATGACTCAACGTACTTTATTTTTATAAAAAACTTCAAGAAGTGCTGTATGTTGAATTTTGGCAGGATTTACAGATCACGGCCGGACACATTTTTTGCTTACATTTTACTCCTATTCCCATTCCGTATGAAAAAAGTACAAAAACTGTGAATAAAATGGGAACAAACATGTCTTAAGACACGAACAATGAATTCACGTCATTTCATCCAATCGTCACTTGTAAACAATCAGCTTTTCATACGTATACAATAATAATTTCAATACTATTTAGTTTTCAACTCGACCCAAATAAGCCTTGGAGATAAAAAATGTAGTAGGAGGTAAGAGCAAAATACTCCGATTGGATTAAAGTCTGAACACTGCGTCAGCAATGAAACATGTTGTCAAAAGCGTGACGTCACGATGACAAAATTTATTTCACAGCTATGATTTTTTGCTCTCTCATTTTTTAACGCGAGATCTGTTTATTGGTTCATGGGTAGAAGCAGTGCAGGTTAAAATATGGGATTTAATAAACCTTAACAGCTAATATAATAATGTAGTCGTGATCGAGTGCCTTTATAGTCGGAATCTCAAACATAAACTGAACTTTATTTCCGAATTCAAAATACAGAGAGCTTAAAAAGTAAGACTTAAAATGTGACTAGCTTAAACGTTACGATAAGTACGATAAGTAAGAGTAAGAAGAAAGTAGTATAGCAAAGTAAGAGTATGTAGTTTCTTAAAAGTATAACTAAAGGAAGCTTAATTAAGAGAGAGTAGCAAAGAGAAGGAAGGATGTGCAAGGTTACTATGTAACTATATGGGGCTTCATTATGCTTTTTATACTCAGTTGAGCAGGACTCACAGAGTATGTTAACTTTGATTGGATAACGGTTGGTTGTACTAGTAAAATTTTGGACAATAGGCGTGGCACCGCCCACTTTTAAAATAAGGTAATTTAGAAGTTTTGCAAGCTGTAATTTGGCAGTCGTTGAAGATATCATGATGAAATTTGGCAGGAACGTTACTCTTGTTACTATATGTATGCTTAACAAAAATTAGCAAAATCGGAGAACGACCACGCCCACTTTTTACAAAAATTTTTTTTTAAGTCAAATTTTAAAAGAAAAGTTAATATATTTACAGTATATAAGTAAATTATGTCAACATTCAACTCCAGTAATGATATGGTGCAACAAAATACAAAAATAAAAGAATTTTTCAAAATGGGCGTGGCTCCGCCCTTTTTAATTTAATTTTTCTAGGATACTTTTAATGCCATATGTCGAACAAAACATTACCAATCCTTGTGAAATTTGGTAGAGGCTTAGATTCTAGGACGATAACTGTTTTCTGTGAAAAAAGGCCGAAATCGGTTGAAGCCACGCACAGTTTTTATACACAGTCGACCGTCTGTCCTTCCGCTTGGCCGTTAACACGATAACTTAGGCAAAAATTGATATATCTTTACCAAAGTCAGTTCACGTACTTATCTGAACTCACTTTATATTGGTGTAAAAAATGGCCGAAATCCGACTATGACCACGCCCACTTTTTCGATATCGAAATTACTAAAAATGAAAAAAATGCCATAATAATATACCAAATACGAAAAAAGGGATGAAACATGGTAATAGGATTGGTCTATTGACGCAAAATATAACTTTAGAAAAAAACTTTGTAAAATGGGTGTGACACCTACCATATTAAGTAGAAGAAAATTAAAAAGTTTTGCAGGACGAAATCAAAAGCCCTTGGAATCTTGGAAAGATAACTGTTCGTGGTATTACATATATAAATAAATTAGTGGTACCCGACAGATGATGTTCTGGGTCACCCTGGTCCACATTTTGGTCGATATCTCGAAAACGCCTTCACATATACAACTACCACCACTCCCTTTTAAAACCCCCATTAATACCTTTAATTTGATACCCATATCCTTTTAAAATACTCATTAATACTTTTCATTTGATATCCATATTGTACAAACGCATTCTAGAGTCACCCCTGATCCACGTTTATGTTGATATCCCGAAAAGGCGTCCACGAATAGAACTAAGGCCCACTCCCTTTTAAAATACTTATTAACACCTTTCGTTTGATACCCATATTGTACAAAAGCATTCTAGAGTCACCCCTGGTCCACCTTTATGGCAATATCTCGAAAAGGCGTCCTCCTATAGAACTAAGGCCCACACCCTTTTAAAATACTCATTAACACCTTTCGTTTGATACCCATATTGTACAAAAGCATTCTAGAGTCAACCCTGGTCCACCTTTATAACGATATTCCGAAAAGGCGTCCACCTATAGAACTAAGGCCCACTCCCTTTTAAAATACTCATTAACACCTTTTATTTGATACCCATATCGTACAAACAAATTCTAGAGTCACCCCTGGTCCACCTTTATGGCGATATCTCGAAAAGGCGTCCACCTATAGAACTAAGACCCACTCCCTTTTAAAATACTCATTAACACCTTTCATTTGATACCCATATCGTACAAACAAGTTCTAGAGTCACCCCTGGTCCACCTTTATGGCGATATTTCGAAAAGGCGTCCACCTATAGAACTAAGACCCACTCCCTTTTAAAACACTCATTAACACCTTTCGTTTGATACCCATATCGTACAAACAAATTCTAGAGTCACCCCTGGTCCACCTTTATGGCGATATCTCGAAAAGGCGTCCACCTATAGAACTAAGACCCACTCCCTTGTAAAATACTCATTAACACCTTTCATTTGATACCCATATCGTATAAACAAATTCTAGAGTCACCCCTGGTCCACCTTTATGGCGATATCTCGAAAAGGCGTACACCTATAGAACTAAGGCCCACGCCCTTTTAAAATACTTATTAACACCTTTCGTTTGATACCCATATTGTACAAAAGCATTCTAGAGTCAACCCTGGTCCACCTTTATAACGATATTCCGAAAAGGCCCCCATCTATAGAACTAAGGCCCACTCCCTTTTAAAATACTCATTAAGACCTTTCATTTGATACCCATATCGTACAAACAAATTCTAGAGTCACCCCTGGTCCACCTTTATGGAGATATCTCGAAAAGGCGTCCACCTATAGAACTAAGACCCACTCCCTTTTAAAATACTCATTAACACCTTTCATTTGATACCCATATCGTATAAACAAATTCTAGAGTCACCCCTGGTCCACCTTTATGGCGATATCTCGAAAAGGCGTTCACCTATAGAACTAAGGCCCACGCCCTTTTAAAATACTCATTAACACCTTTCATTTGATACCCATATCGTACAAACAAATTCTAGAGTCACCCCTGGTCCACCTTTATGGCGATATCTCGAAAAGGCGTCCACCCATAGAACTAAGGCCCACTCCCTTTTATAATACTCATTAACACCTTTCGTTTTATACCCATATTGTGCAAACGCATTCTAGAGTCACACCTGGTCCACGTTTATGGCTATATCTCGAAAAGGCGTCCACCCATAGAACTAATGCCCACTCCCTTTTAAAATACTCATTAACACTTTCATTTGATACCCATGTCGTACAAGCAAATTCTAGAGTCAGCCCTGGCCGAACCCGACCCCTTTAGAATTGGCTGAAAGTTTTTCTTCTTTTTCTAGCTTACGAAAGACGTTTTTCAGAAGTTTTTCAAATTTTTTCATCCAACTCAAAAAAAGTTATGAATTTTAAAAAAAACACCGTTTTTGTTTTCGAAATGCTATAACTTTTTCAAAAATTGACCGTTTGGGATCTTTGTTTATAAGCTTTTATTTAGTTTCACTTTTGTTGTCTGTAATGGAATCTTGCAAGTTAAATTTGATACACTTCCCGGTGTCCGATTGAGCTGAAATTTTGCACACATGTATAACTCCGATGACAATGCAATATTACTTTGTTAGAATTCGATAAATTAATCGATAACACAGTTATCGGTAAAGATTTGTATTTACTTTAGCATAACAGCCTAAGTCCCATACAAACCCGCCGGTACCTATCCGTGGATTGTGATATTTGGACGTGGTGAATCACACATGTCACGCGTGGTGAATCTCAACGCTTGCGAAAAGCGGAGACACAACCCTCTGTGGTATTTCTGTGTATAACCAACATTGCTGAATTTTTAAGGCTGTTTAACTCTGTAATCTTTTCTGTAATTTATTTTGCTTTTGGAAAAATTACCTATTTGAAAAAAGCTGGCTGAAAAATATTGGCATAACAGCTTAAGTTAAATCAAGAATGGAAAATCTTAGAAAATTTGAGCAGATGTGGCAATTTCGCGCGTCCGTTGAACGAAATATTGACAATCTGCTAATCATCGCTAGGAAATTAGCGACATTCCATCAACTAAGCAGCACTTTAGCAATACTACTGTTATTATTTGGCCGCTCAAACACACACATATTAATTGTGCATTAAATCTAAAATATACAAATACACCATAATAATTTACACGGCCAAAGCCATAACAATTTACACGGGTCATCAATTCTTTCTCTGATTCAAAATCTGAACTACCAGCGCTACCGTCAACAGCTCAGTGTCATCATTGCCAGTAGCGCCAATAACACCAAACTCGTGCCTGACACACAAAAGTCGTTTCACTCAATAGCGCAAGTAAAATGTACTACGCACTCACTACTAAGTAGCGTCAAAAATTCGCTTGGAGTCATTTCGTCAATGAGCTGGCACCGCATTGGCGCTGGCGCCATGCAATTTACATCACTAATATTGCGCGAATGCCCAGGCTCATGACTTTGTTAATCCAGATGGTGAAAACGAACACTCAAAGGAATGCAACCTTGCAAACAACAGCCGTCATTTTCAAAGTGTAAAAATTCTGTGATACAACGAACGCTAACGCGGTTAGGCTCTTATCGGTAAGTGTTGCATACTTTTCTGCGCACTTGATTTTGTTTTACAGATTTTTGGCGATGGAATTTTAGCTAAGCGAAAGTTGGAATATTAGCCGTGTTTTTTATACACGCGTATAGGTTTACGTTTGCGCGTGAAAAAAAACGCCTATCCTAGCTTACATAATGCTTAGGAGACCCATCTAGCGGCAGTGGTTAAACAACTAGCTACAGCTACAGCGTGTACCGAAAAGCGGAGACACGACCCTCTGTTGTATGCCTGTGTATAACATATAGCTAAATCAGTTGCGATGAATTGTGGACACACATAGAATACATAGAATTAGTGTAGGGGGTGAAACAAAAACACATATTTCAGTTACATCTACGTATAACGCGTATTTGAATTTATTAGTACACATTTTATGCGCAGCAACTTCAGAGGTGTATTTAAAGTTTGGCGCTTATCAGTCCATATAAATTATAAGCGTATAGACGTTTACGTGTAAAAAAAAAACATACGGATATTATTTTAAAACAGATTTAACACACAGAGCAGAGATCTGCAATGAGTAGTTGTAAACTGAACGCCACATAGGCCAAGTCAAAATAAAATATGATTTTAAGTTAGTTAACACTGTTTGACACAATTTTAAATGTGCTCTCTGTCAAAAGCCGAGTTAGGTCTTTAGCACGTATTCGAATCGAAGAACTTGACTGTTCAAAGTTGACTTCGAAGAAACCCTGTAATGTTGATGCATTAAAAGAAATGGATAGAATGAGAAACGTTACAAATAACTAAGTAAGGTTTACGTAACTAATTTAAACAATATTTTACCCTACTAAAAATTAAAAAAAAAAAAATTCATATTTAAATTATATTTAAGAAAAAGGCTTTTCTAAGAACAAGCTTCTATTACTTGTTAATAAAACGAACTAAAAAGTAAAAAATAAAATTAAAGAAAAAAAAAACTTTTTAAAAAATAAGCTTTTATTATTTTGGTTAATAAAATTAACTAAAAAGTAAACAATAAATTAACTCTAAAGAAATATAACACTTTATAAGTTCATTGTAAGCTTAAACGATAATTAGGCTTTTTCGTCTGCGACAAAAAAATTCTATATTGTACATAATTATATATTTTTAACATTAAAACTTTACACCTAAATTATTAAAGCTTACAGTTTATATCACATATGCTTAAACGCTTTTATGTGCTTATTCCATAAAGGGCTCCTCTTTGCACACAATTAATTAACTTTTCCATCGCACAACCAATTAATTTTTCACAGTAAATGCACGCAATTTAATAAACGGAATCAGACAAAACTGAACACGCGTGAATTTATCGGCAGTGAAAAACAACAACGGCCGACAACAATTTGGTGATCGGTTGAAATGTACATGATAAAATTATACGAAGGTAACTCCATTCTCTTTTCCCAGGGCCATAATGCTTTTTTGATTTTAAAAAAAATTTTAAAATCACTCTCCCAAACTCTGTGGAAATACCAAACCATAGCGGAATGATACAGGTGGCAGCATGGTGACATACCTACAAACATAAATACAAAGTCCATGTACCTTGTTTTTGTAAATTCGATGGACAAATGTCAAAATCGTACTGCGCCGGAAGTTGATGTATCAAATCAAATAAAAAAAGTTTGTAATCAGCTGTTCCATGCTGCCACCTTGTATCGTTGCGCCATGTACCAAACCACAGGAAACAAACAAAAATTTTGTATATTTGACTTTTCCAAATGCCAAATAAAAACTTTTAAAAAACAATAGAGAAATGTTTTGAATCGTTTACTGTTCGGATTTTTCGCATTGTTGTTGACTTGGAGGATTTAACCTCCTTGGCAAGTAGGGTGCGCATTTTTTTGACATATATTGGCTCGGTACATTCCTCGAGATATGGAAAATGGATTGCAGAAAAGCCACGGCACGCGCATTTATCTAGGAAGTGTGTGTTCTTTTTCTGCTGTGACTAAAAATGGGTTTAATAACGGGTTTCATTGAGCTGATAAAGCAGTTGTCTGCAGGGATGCCTCGTTTTGGAACAATCTAATAGGCCCCGCTTTTTCACAAGTCATTCTTTTGTATAATGTAGGGCACTTCCTCACTATGTAGGTGGCGCTCTGGCGTTATAAGGAGGCATTCCGTGTGAAGTTTTGTCAGGCCTGCGGCATTCTTCAAAGGGATAGTGTAGATCGGGAGCCAATATTGGCGAAGCTATCACTAAATTGTCAGACCAATTGCCTTGAGCGTGGTCAGCAGAATTTCTTTTCTACTACCCAAGTGCTTCATACAAGCGGCTTGAGGATTTCATTGCGGGTTAGGGGCTTAGAATGTTATAGCGATAAGCATAACGACGGGCAGAGGCGACTAAAATCCACAGAGCTAGAAGGTTACACAAAATCACATCATTTTTATATTATAAGCTTTTATTTAGTTTCACTTTTGTTGTCTGTAATGGAATCTTGCAAGTTAAATTTGATACACTTCCCGGTGTCCGATTGAGCTGAAATTTTGCACACATATATAGCTCCGATGACAATGCAATATCACTTTGTTAGAATTCGATAAATTAATCGATAACACAGTTACCGGTAAAGATTTGTATTTACTTTGGCATAACAGCCTAAGTCCCATACAAACCCGCCGGTACCTATCCGTGGATTGTGATATTTGGACGTGGTGAATCTCAACGCTTGCGAAAAGCGGAGACACAACCCTCTGCTGTATTTCTGTGTATAACCAACATAGCTGAATTTTTAAGGCTGTTTAACTCTGTAATCTTTTCTGTAATTTATTTTGCTTTTGGAAAAATTACCTATTTGAAAAAAGCTGGCTGAAAAATATTGGCATAACAGCTTGCTTAAGTTAAATCAAGAATGGAAAATCTTGGAAAATTTGAGCAGATGTAGCAATTTCGCGCGTCCGTTGAACGAAATATTGACAATCTGCTGATCACCGCTAGGAAATTAGCGACATTCCATCAACTAAGCAGCACTTTAGCAATACTACTGTTATTATTTGGTCCCTCAAACACACACACATATTAATTGTGCATTAAATCTAAAATATACAAATACACCATAATAATTTACACGGCCAAAGCCATAATAATTTACCCTACTAAAAATAAAAAAAAAAATTCATATTTAAATTAAATTTAAGAAAAAGGCTTTTCTAAGAACAAGCTTCTATTACTTGTTAATAAAACGAACTAAAAAGTAAAAAATAAAATTAAAGAAAAAAAACTTTTTTAAAAATAAGCTTTTATTATTTTGGTTAATAAAATTAACTAAAAAGTAAACAATAAAATGACTCTAAAGAAATATAACACTTTATAAGTTCATTGTAAGCTTAAACGATAATTAGGCTTTTTCGTCTGCGACAAAAAAATTCTATATCGTACATAATTATATATTTTTAACATTAAAACTTTACACCTAAATTATTAAATCTTACAGTTTATATCACAGTCCAAATTGTTCTAATAAAAAACGTGTTAAATTTTGATGGTATAATTAAGAACATTTAGGATCTCATTTTCTTGCTATCGCAATGTAACACGCTTTTATAAGAACAATTAGGACTGTGATATAAACTGTAAGCTTTAATAATTTAGGTGTAAAGTTTTAATGTTAAAAATATATAATTATGTACGATATAGAATTTTTTTGTCGCAGACGAAAAAGCCTAATTATCGTTTAAGCTTACAATGAACTTATAAAGTGTTATATTTCTTTAGAGTCAATTTATTGTTTACTTTGTAGTTAATTTTATTAACCAAAATAATAAAAGCTTATTTTTAAAAAAGTTTTTTTTTCTTTAATTTTATTTTTTACTTTTTAGTTCGTTTTATTAACAAGTAATAGAAGCTTGTTCTTAGAAAAGCCTTATTCTTAAATTTAATTTAAATATGATTTTTTTTTTTAATTTTTAGTAGAGTAAAATATTGTTTAAATTAGTTACGTAAACTTTACTTAGTTATTTGTAACGTTTCTCATCCTATCCATTTCTTTTAATGCATCAACATTAGAGGGTTTCTTCGAAGTCAATTTTGAACAGTCAAGTTCTTCGATTCGAATACCTGCTAAAGACCTAACTCGGCTTTTGACAGAGAGCACATATAAAATTGTGTCAAACAGTGTTAACTAACTTAAAATCATATTTTATTGTGACTTGGCCTATGTGGCGTTCAGTTTACAACTACTCATTGCAGATCTCTGATCTGTGTGTTAAATCTGTTTTAAAATAATAGCCGTATTTTTTTTTACACGTAAACGTCTATACGCTTATAATTTATATGGACTGCTAAGCGCCAAACTTTAAATACACCTCTGAAGTTGCTGCGCATAAAATGTGTACTAATAAATTCCAATACGCGTTATACGCAGATGTAACTGAAATATGTGTTTTTGTTTCACCCCCTACACTAATTCTATGTATTCTATGTGTGTCCACAATTCATCGCAACTGATTTAGCTATATGTTATACACAGGCATACAACAGAGGGTAGTGTCTCCGCTTTTCGGTTCACGCTGTAGCTGTAGCTAGTTGTTTAACCACTGCCGCTAGATGGGTCTCCTAAGCATTATGTAAGCTAGGATAGGCGTTTTTTTTCACGCGCAAACGTAAACCTATACGCGTGTATAAAAAACACGGCTAATATTCCAACTTTCGCTTAGCTAAAATTCCATCGCCAAAAATCTGTAAAACAAAATCAAGTGCGCAGAAAAGTATGCAACACTTACCGATAAGAGCCTAACCGCGTTAGCGTTCGTTGTATCACAGAATTTTTACACTTTGAAAATGACGGCTGTTGTTTGCAAGGTTGCATTCCTTTGAGTGTTCGTTTTCACCATCTGGATTAACAAAGTCATGAGCCTGGGCATTCGCGCAATTTTAGTGATGTAAATTGCATGGCGCCAGCGCCAATGCGGTGCCAGCTCAATGGTAGCTCATTGACGAAATGACTCCAAGCAAATTTTTGACGCTACTTAGTAGTGAGTGCGTAGTACATTTTACTTTCGCTATTGAGTGAAACGACTTTTGTGTGTCAGGCACGAGTTTGGTGTTATTGGCGCTACTGGCAATGATGACACTGAGCTGTTGACGGTAGCGCTGGTAGTTCAGATTTTGAATCAGAGAAAGAATTGATGACCCGTGTAAATTATTATGGCTTTGGCCGTGTAAATTATTATGGTGTATTTGTATATTTTAGATTAAATGCACAATTAATATGTGTGTGTTTGAGCGGCCAAATAATAACAGTAGTATTGCTAAAGTGCTGATTAGTTGATGGAATGTCGCTAATTTCCTAGCGATGATCAGCAGATTGTCAATATTTCGTTCAACGGACGCGCGAAATTCCCACATCTGCTCAAATTTTCCAAGATTTTCTATTCTTGATTTAACTTAAGCTGTTATGCCAATATTTTTCAGCCAGCTTTTTTCAAATAGGTAATTTTTCCAAAAGCAAAATAAATTACAGAAAATATTACAGAGTTAAACAGCCTTAAAAATTCAGCTATGTTGGTTATACACAGAAATACAACAGAGGGTTGTGTCCCCGCTTTTCGCAAGCGTTGAGATTCACCACGCGTGACACGCGTGATTCACCACGTCCAAATATCACAATCCACGGATAGGTACCGTCGGGTTTGTATGGGACTTAGTCTGTTATGCCAAAGTAAATACAAATCTTTACCGATAACTGTGTTATCGATTAATTTATCGAATTATAACAAAGTAATATTGCATTGTCATCGGAGTTATACATGTGTGCAAAATTTCAGCTCAATCGGACACCGGGAAGTGTATCAAATTTAACTTGCAAGATTCCATTACAGACAACAAAAGTGAAACTAAATAAAAGCTTATAAAAAGGCTTTTCTAAGAACAAACGAACTAAAAAGTAAAAAATAAAATTAAAGAAAAAAAAACTTTTTTAAAAATAAGCTTTTATTATTTTGGTTAATAAAATTAACTAAAAAGTAAACAATAAATTGACTCTAAAGAAATATAACACTTTATAAGTTCATTGTAAGCTTAAACGATAATTAGGCTTTTTCGTCTGCGACAAAAAAATTCTATATTGTACATAATTATATATTTTTAACATTAAAACTTTACACCTAAATTATTAAAGCTTACAGTTTATATCACATATGCATAAACGCTTTTATGTGCTTATCCCATAAAGGGCTCCTCTTTGCACACAATTAATTAACTTTTCCATCGCACAACCAATTAATTTTTCACAGTAAATGCACGCAATTTAATAAACGGAATCAGACAAAACTGAACACGCGCGAATTTATCGGCAGTGAAAAACAACAACGGCCGACAACAATTTGGTGATCGGTTGAAATGTACATGATAAAATTATACGAAGGTAACTCCATTCTCTTTTCCCAGGGCCATAATGCTTTTTTGATTTTAAAAAAAATTTGAAAATCACTCTCCCAAACTCTGTGGAAATACCAAACCATAGCGGAATGATACAGGTGGCAGCATGGTGACATACCTACAAATATAAATACAAATTCCATGTACTTTGTTTTTGTAAATTCGATGGACAAATGTCAAAATCGTACTGCGCCGGAAGTTGATGTATCAAATCAAATAAAAAAAGTTTGTAATCAGCTGTTCCATGCTGCCACCTTGTATCGTTGCGCCATGTACCAAACCACAGGAAACAAACAAAAATTTTGTATATTTGACTTTTCCAAATGCCAAATAAAAACTTTTAAAAAACAATAGAAAAATGTTTTGAATCGTTTACTGTTCGGATTTTTCGCATTGTTGTCGACTTGGAGGATTTAACCTCCTTGGCAAGTAGGGTGCGCATTTTTTTGACATATATTGGCTCGGTACATTCCTCGAGATATGGAAAATGGATTGCAGAAAAGCCACGGCACGCGCATTTATCTAGGAAGTGTGTGTTCTTTTTCTGCTGTGACTAAAAATGGGTTTAATAACGGGTTTCATTGAGCTGATAAAGCAGTTGTCTGCAGGGATGCCTCGTTTTGGAACAATCTAATAGGCCCCGCTTTTTCACAAGTCATTCTTTTGTATAATGTAGGGCACTTCCTCACTATGTAGGTGGTGCTCGGGCGTTATAAGGAGGCATTCCGTGTGAAGTTTTGTCAGGCCTGCGGCATTCTTCAAAGGGATAGTGTAGATCGGGAGCCAATATTGGCGAAGCTATCACTAAATTGTCAGACCAATTGCCTTGTGCGTGGTCAGCAGAATTTCTTTTCTACTACCCAAGTGCTTCATACAAGCGGCCTGAGGATTTCATTGCGGGTTAGGGGCTTAGAATGTTATAGCGATAAGCATAACGACGGGCAGAGGCGACTAAAATCCACAGAGCTAGAAGGTTACACAAAATCACATCATTTTTATATTATAAGCTTTTATTTAGTTTCACTTTTGTTGTCTGTAATGGAATCTTGCAAGTTAAATTTGATACACCTCACGGTGTCCGATTGAGCTGAAATTTTGCACACATATATAGCTCCGATGACAATGCAATATTACTTTGTTAGAATTCGATAAATTAATCGATAACACAGTTACCGGTAAAGATTTGTATTTACTTTGGCATAACAGCCTAAGTCCCATACAAACCCGCCGGTACCTATCCGTGGATTGTGATATTTGGACGTGGTGAATCTCAACGCTTGCGAAAAGCGGAGACACAACCCTCTGCTGTATTTCTGTGTATAACCAACATAGCTGAATTTTTAAGGCTGTTTAACTCTGTAATCTTTTCTGTAATTTATTTTGCTTTTGGAAAAATTACCTATTTGAAAAAAGCTGGCTGAAAAATATTGGCATAACAGCTTGCTTAAGTTAAATCAAGAATGGAAAATCTTGGAAAATTTGAGCAGATGTGGCAATTTCGCGCGTCCGTCGAACGAAATATTGACAATCTCCTGATCATCGCTAGGAAATTAGCGACATTCCATCAACTAAGCAGCACTTTAGCAATACTACTGTTATTATTTGGTCGCTTAAACACACACACATATTAATTGTGCATTAAATCTAAAATATACAAATACACCATAATAATTTACACGGCCAAAGCCATAATAATTTACCCTACTAAAAAAAAAAAAAAAATTCATATTTAAATTAAATTTAAGAAAAAGGCTTTTCTAAGAACAAGCTTCTATTACTTGTTAATAAAACGAACTAAAAAGTAAAAAATAAAATTAAAGAAAAAAAACTTTTTTAAAAATAAGCTTTTATTATTTTGGTTAATAAAATTAACTAAAAAGTAAACAATAAATTGACTTTAAAGAAATATAACACTTTATAAGTTCATTGTAAGCTTAAACGTTAATTGGGCTTTTTCGTCTGCGACAAAAAAATTCTATATTGTACATAATTATATATTTTTAACATTAAAACTTTACACCTAAATTATTAAAGCTTACAGTTTATATCACAGTCCTAATTGTTCTAATAAAAGCGTGTTACATTGCGATAGCAAGAAAATGAGATCCTAAATGTTCTTAATTATACCATCAAAATTTAACACGTTTTTTATTAGAACAATTTGGACTGTGATATAAACTGTAAGATTTAATAATTTAGGTGTAAAGTTTTAATGTTAAAAATATATAATTATGTACAATATAGAATTTTTTTGTCGCAGACGAAAAAGCCTAATTATCGTTTAAGCTTACAATGAACTTATAAAGTGTTATATTTCTTTATAGTCAATTTATTGTTTACTTTTTAGTTAATTTTATTAACCAAAATAATAAAAGCTTATTTTTAAAAAAGTTTTTTTTTTTCTTCAATTTTTTTTTAAATTTGTTTTTAAATGTACTTTTCGGAAAAAATTCAAAAATTTGTAGTGTTTTTTTTTTTGTAATTTTTCAGTTTTTCGAGATTTTTCTAATTTCGCCCTTTTTTTTATCTGATAAAAAACTTCAATCAATTCTGCAATCATCCCCACTAATCCCGGAGTGGGCCGATAATTTTTTTTTTGTTTTTATTTAATTGAAAAAAAAAACTTAAAATTTTTTTTTGTATTTTTTCCGAAAAGTACATTTAAAAACATATTTAAAAAAAAAGACAAATGATCCCAAACGGTCAATTTTTGAAAAAGTTATAGCATTTTGAACAAAACACCGTTTTTTTCAAAATATTTAAAACTTATTTTGAGTTGGAAAACGGTGATTTTTTTCAAATGCTATAACCTTTTCAAAAATTTACCGTTTGGGATCATTTTTTTTTTTTTTATATGTTTTTAAATGTAATTTTCGGAAAAAATACAAAAAAAAATTTTAAAGTTTTTTTGTCAATTAAATAAAAAAAATTCTCTGCCCACTCCGGGATTAGTGGGGATGATTACAGAATTGATTGAAGCTTTTTATGAGAAAAAAAAGGGCGAAATTCGAAAAATCTCGAAAAACTGAAAAATTACAAAAAAAAACTTTAAAAATTTTTTGAATTTTTTCCGAAAATTACATTTAAAAATAAATTTAAAAAAAAAAAGATCTCAAACGGTCAATTTTTGAAAAAGTTATAGCATTTTGAAAACAAAAACGGTGTTTTTTTAAAAATTCATAACTTTTTTTGAGATGGATGAAAAAATTTGAAAAACTTCTGAAAAACGTCTTTCGTAAGCTAGAAATAGTAGAAAAACTTTCAGCCAATTCTAAAGGGGTCGGGTTCAAAATTGGTCGAAATGGGATGGAATACCCCATATACATATATATTGAATTTTATTTCGTCCTCAATCTGAGGTCATTCTCAAGACTGTAAAAAACAAACATGAAACATTAAAATCATAAAACATATGTATAAAAACCTATTCATAAACTCACACTCTTGGGTGCATGATTCAATTACTACAGGTTTGTTCTCCAATGATGACGGAGCTTTGACACTCCCAAGTTTAAAAATCTGGACGGGTTGGTTTTACGAAGTAAGGAAAAGAAGGAAAAATTCAATCCCCCTCAGCGAAAATTTTAGTACAAAAGCACCTTTAGTAGTATATTAGTAGTGATAATAAATTTGTAAATGCCTACAGGTTTTGGGGGAAATTCATTTTCTACTAAATATTTCGTGAATTGATATAGAGTTATGTTGGATTGGTCATTCTTTTAGAATTTGTTTGAAGGATGCCGTACGTCAGAATTTTATTCAAAAATACACTATCTCAAAATCTGTTTCAAAAAATCCCTATCTGAGCATAAGTTCAATGCATTTTGTCATAAGAGGGAGCTAACGAAATTCATTCTGAGATAAGGCGTTCTTCAACCTAATTCTGATATGGGGCGTTTTTGTGACAAATCCTGAAATGGAAAATTTTTTAAAAGCGTTTTAAGATAGGACGACTTCGAACTGGCAGCCGGCATAGCGTGATACTCTATTCAGCAGCCGCAATGAACTGACAAAACAAATTAAAGAAAATTACTTATTGTCTTAGAACTTTATATTCCGGCCTTGATTTTGCCAGGAGAGTTAAACTTTTATGCGGAAAGCTCTTTTCCGTTTAAGTATTCATGGATGTGTTCCGGATAAACCGTTAATTTAGATGTATACACATAATATTCCAAACATAAAACGACTCCACAAATTATTAAATGCAGACGAATGTTCCGAACATATGAATAAGGTAACACGCTCAATGAGTACATTTCTTTATGGCATCCCATTATTTACTAATTACATTTTTACGTGAATCGATTAACTAGTCGAGTTTTTGCCGTTGAACGATGAATTTTAAATTGGTTTAGGTTTCATAGGTTTCCGAAAGTACACGATTTCTTGGTGTCCTCAATTTTCATAAAATTACCTATGTATGTTCAGCCACACTAGTAGATAATGGCATGGTTAATAAATTCATCATGAAATTTAAAAAAATTGGTCTAAGGAATTATACAATTCAGTACTTATCGGATATTTGTAAACTATTTGCCTCCTATTTCTACTACTAACATTTTTCGAAAAATCGCAAAGAAACAACACAGTTAACGGATGTCAACTCGATTTGGGAGCAAAATGTCTGCAATTGTCAAAAAATTTCTCAGCCGAGCAAACCTCTTGTGATTGAGTCATGTCTGGGCTGTAGCTTGTCGGCTAATTTGGCAATATTAAACATAAGTACAAGAAGGCAATAGAACCGAAAAAGTAAAATTCAAAAAATATACAGTAATTGTAAACAAATTATACACAAACAGCAATACATTACACCAGGGATAACCACTTAGTTGAATAATTTTTGGCGACACTTCACACGAATTATTATTCTCTTTCGTCTTTAGTTGTCGGTCGCTGAACAAGCAGAGTAGCAACATCGGGTGAAGCTATTGTTTATTTGCGCATTTTCGAAAAGATATTTTGCAAAGAAACGCTCATGCGCAGAATGTTTTCATAGTTTAATGTTAGCAATTTATTTTGCTTAAATTTTTCCTTAGACTCAAGCAATATGGCATATTTACGAATTACTTTTTGTGTGTTAACAAACATGACCTGAACATCATTGATTTTTCATCAACAACTAAACCACCACCAATAAGATGATTTTAGTTTTACTCACACAGCCACAGTTTCAGTTTTGGTTATCCCTGCATAAAACTAACTAAATAATAGCCGAAACTCTCATAATTCTCCTCGGTTGTTCTTGTTGATCGGCGGTATGCCGACGCGCATTTTTTCCGTATCTGCTTTGTAGTTCATTCGTTTCTCTCTCGGTTCATTATTGATAAACATCTCAAGTGTGTATCTTTTGTTGTAATGCTTCCCCTGTTGCATTATTGCCACGTGCTCGAAACCTGGAGCGTGCCCGGTTTCTCTGCAATGCTGACTTAAAGCTGTTTCCTTCTCATTAGGGTGGTCGCGATTTTTTAAATTTTATTTATGCGCGGAAATCCTTGTTTTTAGTCTTCACTTAGTAGTACCAACATATACTTTAGGGCATACGTAGGGCCCGCCATTTTCGCAAGGATGTTTACTTTTTCGGTTCTATTGCCTTGTACTTATGTTTAATATTGCTAAATTAGTCGACAACATACACCCAAGAATGTAAGTTTATGAATAGGTGTTTATATGTTTTATGATTTTAATGTTTCATGTTTGTTTTTTTACAATCTTGAGAATGACCTCAGATTGAGGTCGAAATATCAACGAAATAAAATTCAATATATATACATATATAAAATCTATCCTGGTATTAATCTGAATATATATTGTTACGAATATTAGTAACACTAAGGGGTACTGTTATCTCTAAGCCGATGCTAAGAGTGACTTGTATGCACATCCATAAATCAATCATTATGTATCTACATAAACGAATCAATCATTATGTCTGCACATATGTACGTACACGCAGCGGAGAAGCATTGTAATTGTGCAAGTGTCGCTCACAAATACACGCGCATATGAGAGCTACACACGTGCATCTGTAGTTATAATTATATACCAGTAACTAAGTAAATTCTGGAAGCGCCTAGAGGCGCGAAAATCAGTTGGATTTAAGACGCTATCTAGCGAGAAATAGCAGTATTATTTTGAAAATCAGTTTCAGTGTTATTGTGAAGTACTTTAATAAAAGCCATTTTGCATTATTAAATATTGGAGTTATTTATTCAACAGTTTAGTGATTCGAACTTAGCAGAAGATTGCAAATAAGAGGATTTGCAGTAAATTCGTTACAATTGGTGTCAGAAGAGGAATTGTTGAATAAATTCTGGAGATTTCGAATACAACTTGGGCATAGCAAAGTTAAGTGGATTGAAGATCCAGCAACTGAAGAAGGAGTTGGAGAGCCGTGGATTGAATACAACCGGCATTAAACTAGAACTTCAGGAACGACTACGACAGGCAATGGAATTAGGAGGAATTGACGTGGAAGAGTATGTCTTTCATCTTGATGGCGATGAGACAACAAAATTGGAGGAGAAAAATGAAACATCGCAGACAATGGCGAACACAGTTCCCCCCATTAATTCAGAAAACAAAAATTCAGAAACACATTTTTTCAGAAAACATTAGTCAGAAGTCTTTTTTCAGAAAGCAAAAATTCAGAAGTCAAAACTCAGAAAGAAAAATTCAGAAATCAAAATTGCGGAAGTCAATTTTCAGAAGTCAAATTTCAGAAGTCAAAATTCAGAAGTCAATATTAAGAAGTCAAATTTCAGAAGTCAAAACTCAGAGAGTAATCAGACAGCAAAAAAACATTAAATTTTGCGCAAAATTTTATGTTTTTTTGCTGTCTGATTACTTTCTGAATTTTAACTTCTGAAATTTGACTTCTGAATATTTTTTTCAGCCATCTGGTTATTTTCCAAATTTTAAGTTATAAATGCATTTCTGCCTTCTGATTACTTAAATGTTTGGTTTTTCAGTTTTGATATATTTTAAGTATAAACTACTAATCCATTTTTAATGTATTATCACTGACTTTATTTTTTATCATCACTTTTTCGTGTTATTGTAAATTTTCTTAGATGGATTTGAATATACATTCGATAGGTCGTATAATGAAACGGATTATTTTTTCTGTAGAAAGTAAGAACTTAATTCTAATTCACAAAATTGGAAGTTTTTTCACTTTCGTGAATATTTTTTAGTAAAAAATGTGAATCGAATTGTGGTGCCAAATTAATTCGATATAACGACGTGGAACCAGGTGAAAATAATGACAACATGCGGATAACAGGCAAACATTTACATGCACCAGATACTAGGAAAGTGGAATGTTATCGATTGGCAAAAGACTTAAAACGAAAGGCTACTGAAGAGTGTCCTACCTCGAGAGATATTGTAGGACAGATTATATCAAATGCAAATATAGCTGTTAGACCGATTCTCCCTTCAGTCGATCAAATGATGCGCACCGTCAGGCGAACACGTGCTTTAAATTTCGTTCCGAAAAATCCTAATAATCTCAAAGAACTCGTTCTTGAAAATGAGTTTATCAAAACAATAGATGGAAAACAATTTTTGCTATATGATAGTGGGCCAAATTATCAAAGACTAATCATTTTTTCCACAGAAGAAAATTTTAAATTTTTAGCAAGTTGCTCCTCGATTCATATGGACGGCACATTTTCTGTTGTTCCTCCACTTTTTTCCCAATTATATACATTGCATGGTAAGTGTTTCCTTTATATGTATATATTTGAATACAGTTCTCGATTCTATTGAAATTCTATTATTTGCAGGAGGTTTAAATGGTTTAATAGTTCCCTTGGTATATGTACTAGTATGTTACAAAAAACAAGAAACATATAATATCATAATGAAGGCTTTATTAGAACAAAGAAACTCATTTTAACCTAAATATGTGATGTTGGATTTCGAGAAGGCGGCAATTAATTCAGTAAAAAACTCGTTTCCCGAAGCATTAATTCATAGATGTTTTTTCCACTTTTCCAAAAACATTTGGAGACATATCCAATCAGTTATGAAGCTGTAGAACGACGGTACGGAAGCGAACATAGGAGACAGATCTACCAAATAGAATTGCAAAACCGGTACCAAAAAGCTAACGAGATTTTGCACGTTTGCCTCGGATGTTGAAAGATTGGCTCATTTAGCAAATGCGGACGCACCCGTGGAATACACCGAAAGGGTAAAAATCCAGAGTTTTATAAATGACATACGGGACGTGGAAACGAAGCGAGCTACATACGCAAACCCAAAGCTGACATTTGCTGAAACGGTATCACATGCATTGACTCAGGAAACTGCCTCCCTATTGAGTAAACCAGCATATAAGGCTCATCGTGTGGAAGTAGAAAGACCAGAGTGGGTAGACACAATTTTGGAAGCACTGAACGGATTACAACAAAAAAATTCCGGAGTTATGAAGTGTTTCAAGTGCGGTAACCCAAGTCACATTGCACGTCATTGCTGCACCGGTCTTAATAGTTCCAACAATGTGTGTGGCCGTAAACGCAGAGCTGAAGGAGATGAGCAAATCTCCAAGTCCACTCAATCGTTAAACTAAAGCGAGTCAGCAGCAAGGGGTGACAGCTGGCTCCCGCAATTGAATGCCCCATAATCTCTATCTCGCAAATTATAAGAAGGTCAAGCAATCTTACGGTCGGAGAACATGTGGATGTAAAGAAACGTTTACTGACTGTAGATACGGGTACATCTCACTCCATCATTCGATCGGATTTATTCAACAAGAAGACAACACCATTGCATGGAGCAAGATTGCGTACAGCCACTGGAGAATACCCCAGGCTCTAGGAGAAGTAGCATGTGAATTCGCAATTGGGAACGTCACAATACTACACAATTATATAGAGGCAGAGATTGTCATGAAATCATAATTGGAGTGGACTTCTTAATCGACCAAGGCATCAAGATCAACATGCAAAGCAAGACGATGCGATATAAGAACATGGATGTGCCACCTAATTTCGGCTACGAAAAAGGCTACAGCAGTAAACGAGTGCTGGTGGAAGAGAATCAGCAAATACCGCGATCTTAAAAATAATCAATTTTAAAATGACTGAAAACAAGTACCTTTATCTTTTAAGACGTTTTTGTTAATTATAAAATAAAACGAAATTAATTGAAAACGGTTTTATATGTTGTATGTGGCAACAAAAAAAGACAATTTTCATTTTTCGTCATAACTCAACTTTGGTTGTTATTGGTTGTTGCCATTGATATGACGATTTTTTCGGCGGCGTCTGACGACTTGAAAAAAAAAATATTTGGCAACGCTGTTTGCTACACAGTTTTTGTAGCAACCGAGAGCAGCCGTGAATAGTGAGAGGGACTGAGCGATAGACGCTCACAGTATTCATTCCAGTTAAAGAAACATACGTATGTATGTATGTGAATGCTTTGTGTTTGGAATGGAAGTGTGAGTTCACAACGCAACCGAGCAACGTTGGTAATTTTGTGAGCACGAATCATCGTGGCGAAAAACGGAGACCAAAAAAAATTGGTGTAACGCAGAAAAAAAAGATTTCAGCAAGCAACAAGTAAGGTGATATTTAATATTTGCTCCGGTCATTAATAACGAAAAGGAAACTGCCATTGTGCAAAATCAACTCGTAATAATGGCAAGTAAAATTAAATTTTCAACACTTAAGGTGGATCAGCTAAATCGTTTGTTACAACAACAAGGATTATCAGTTTCTGGCAATAAGATACGCAAAGTTGCTAAGCTGATAAAAGTTTATGAGGCAGATGAATTAGACGAGGACGAAGTCGATGAAATGCAAAACAACGAGACGAATTGGCAGAATCAATTCAAAGAATTGCGTGATATAGTAACCAGCATGGCGGAGACGGTAATACTGTTTTCACACAGAAACTTAATGATCTCATTTCACCTGCTAATGAAATCGTAAATTTTTTGCTTTCACACAGAAGTAACTGCTCGATTAGTATGAAGGATGAGACAGACAATCATGGCGGAACGATACAAGGTGGGAGCATGGTGACATACCTACAAACAAAAAATTCCATGTACTTGTAAATTCGATGGACAAATGTCAAAATCGTACTGCGCCGGTAGTTGATGTATCAAATCAAATAAAAAAGGTTATAATCAGCTGTTCGATGCGGCCACCTTGTATCGTTCCGCCATGCAGACAATGACATTTGCTTTGAAAACTAAGAAACGGAAACGGAAGCGGAACGCTGCCAACAGAGTTGCATTGTGCTTTTGACTTCATTAGGCATTCGATTAGCTACTAATGAAATAATAATAGATTCGAATTTTGTAGGGAAGATTGAGCTCAATAAGCGTCTTAATGTAGAAAATTGCCTTTATTATTCAATAAGCCGTCTGTGTGAAATTAGTATAAGTCAAATAACAACAGCGCAGTTGAATCAAGTATAACAAACGCAAATAAGTAGCGGAGCACCCAAAAACTCCGGCGCAACATGTAGCAATGAGCAAGCAATCTCCGGCGCAACATGTAGCGATGCACAAGCAAACTCCGGCGCAACATCTAGCTATGCGCAAGCAAACTCCGTCGCTACATGTAGCGAAACGTCATACACAGCAACAGGCAACATTGTGCCAGTATCATATGGCATATTACTTACTTACTTACTTAATTGACGCTTAACCGTCTAAACGGTTATGGCCGTCCAACAAGCCGCGCCAGTCGCTCCTTCGCTCCGCCAACCGGCGCCAATTGGTCACACCAAGGGAGTTTAAATCGTCTTCCACCTGGTCCCTCCAACGGAGTGGGGGCCGCCCTCTACCTCTGCTTCCATAGGCGGGTTCCGATAGAAACACTTTCTTGGCCGGAGCATCATCTTTCATTCGCATAACATGGCCTAGCCAGCGCAGCCGCTGCGTTTTGATTCGCTGGACTATGTTGATGTCTGCGTATAGTTCGTACAGCTCATCATTAAATCTTCTTCGGTACTCGCCATCGCCAACGCGTAGACGTCCACATTACCAGCAACATATATTACAGATCAATCAGCATTCACGTCGGTAGTCGGAACAGGTAACATGATGCCTGCAAGTTACAACGTAATGACAGCAATACAGCAACCGTCGAATTTAGAGTGGGGAGGAGTAACAGTGGGCTCATCCACCCCACACACTGGCCAGTTGAGTCATGAACTAGGGCATTCTATACCAGCAAGGCAGTATAGTGATACGATTAGGTATACGATGAGGAAAATTATAAGCATATAACCCGAGTTCAATCCACTTAAGGGTTATTTAACAGCAAAGCAGTTTATCGCAAAAATTGAGTGCGATATATCAGCGGACAGAGGACGAAATGTTATTTGCAACACAGCCAAAACTAAAGGGTGTCGCAGCTGATTGGGCAGATTCTCAACCCCCTTTCAATTCATGGCGACCTTTTATTTAAGCATTGACTATGGATTTTCCAAGTGAAGTCAACGTAGCGGATGTACACCGTGAAATGGACAGACGCAAAAGAAAGCAAGGTGGGTCTATGAAATACTAGTATTACTCCATGCTTAATATTGGTCGTAGAGCAGAAATGGACCAAGCATCAATTAATTCGTACATCATTGGGGGGCTCAACGATCCGCATTTGTCGCAGACGTTGTTAGCAATAAAATTTAATACACGTAACGATATGTTGAAAGCAATTGAAAGTTTATCAGCAACGTCCGTTGGAGTTAAACCAGCATTCAACATAGAGCAACAGCATCAACAGAAAGAAATCGAAACAAGTACAGGACAGGTGAGAAAGTCCATTAGGTGTTTTAATTGAAACGAGACTGGACATTTAGCAGCGAAGTGTCCTCAACCATTACGTAAACCCAGATGCAGCAAATGTAATAAGATTGGGCACGAGTCAAAGTCGTGTAACGTAGGTAAGAATACCGTAGCAAGTTTGGTTGCGCCATGCGCAACACCCCCACCATTTATGAAACAAGTTATGGTTTGGGGCAAGGTAGTGCCAGCATTTGTAGATACCGGTAGCGACTATTCACTGGTGGCAGCGAGCGAGATTCCTAGTGAAGTAGAACGTGAGCACGAAACTCATCAGCTCACAGGCTTCGGAGGTGGAGTCGTCGAGACAAAGGAAAAGGTAAAAGTAAATGCAATGGTTGACGATCGTTTAGTAGAATTGTCGTTGTTGGTAGCACCGGATTGATTTATGCCATATCAAAAGTTATTGGGTCGTGATATTATGCATGATACAAAGGTAGTTATCGAATCAGGTGTGCTAAATATAGAAGCATCTGATAGTAATTCGTCAGTCAACGTATTAGGTGAAAGCGTAGAACATGACGGGGTCAAGCGTTTGTTGAACAAGTATTACGATTGTTTCTCTGAAGATCTAAGAGGTATAGGTCGGTGTAAAACAACCGAAATGGAAATCAAAGTTACAACCGAAGAACAAGTTGTGGATAAGAGATATCAAGTTCCGTTGTCACATAGGCCGATATTGTCGTCGATAGTCAAAGAGTTGTTAAGTTGTGACGTTATCCAGCCAAGTTCTTCTCCGCATGCAGCACCAGTGGTTTTGGTGAAGAAGGCGAACGGCGAAGATAGAATGTGCGTGGACTTCAGGGCCTTAAATGCAGTGACCGTGAAAAAACAGTTCCCTATGCCAATTTTGGAAGAATAACTGGCACGATTAGAAGGTAATCAATGGTTTACAACGCTGGATATGACTGCCGGGTACTACCAGATACCACTAAAAGAAGCTAGTCGGCCATATACTGCATTTTTGACTCCGGATGGCCTCTTCAAACACAAAGTCATGCCGTTTGGGTTAGTTAATGCCTCCATGGTGTTCCAAGAGATGGTAGTCAACCTGGTAAGAGATTTGAATCACCGGGATAAAATTATCAATTACGCTGACGAAGTAATCATTGCCACAGTAACCGAACATGAAGGCATCGAGGTATTAGAAGAATTTATAATGGCAGTACGAAGTGCCGGGCTAACGTTACGCCCTTCCAAGTGTGCGTTCATGGCAAAGCAGGTAACCTTCTTAGGACACAGTGTGAGTGGCGAAGGCATACGGCCTGGACGTGACAAAGTTCAGTGCGTGGAGGAATTCCCTACACCAACTACACCGACAAATACACGGCAGTTCCTTGGATTAACGGGGTTCTTCCGAAGATTTATCCCAGAGTATAGTAACATATCGAGACCATTAACTAAATTACTCAAGAAGGACGAGGTGTTCAAGTGGACACAGGAGCAGGAAAAAGCGTTCAGCGAATTGAAGATGACATTGACACGAGATCCAGTGTTGGCGATGTTTGATAATGCCAAAGAACATGAAGTGTACACAGATGCTAGTAGCCATGGTTTGTCTGGTATATTACTACAGCGCAAAACAGAGGGATTAAAGCCAGTTCAGTACTTCAGTCGTCAATGCAGTGCACCTGAATCCAAGTACGCCAGCCATGAGTTAAAAGTCGTCGAAACTCTGGAGCGGTTGAGAGTGTATCTTTTGGGTAGGCCATTTATCGTGGTAACCGATTGTCATGCCTTAGTAGCAACTAAAGTAACAATGCTTGTTCAACCATGAATAGCTAGATGGTGGCTAAAACTCCAAGAGTTTGACTTCAAGTGTGTGCATCGGGCAGGGGCGCAAATGGCTCATGTAGACGGGCTAAGCAGAGCACCAGTACAACCTGAAAAGGTGATGACTACAGTTGCAGAGAGGGTGATGGGAGTTACACCAGTTGATGAAAGTCCTGATTGGTTATACGCAATGCAAATTCAGGACGACAAAGTGCGAAAATTGCGGATGTGTTACGGAGTGGTCGTCCACCCGACAACGATGAAGAAAAGCAGATACAGTATAAAAGCGTGGCACGATGACGTTGGGCATTTCGCACTTGAGAAAGCGATTGATCGAATCGGGAAACATTTCTGGTTTCCTCGGATTGGAAGGTATGTAAAAACTTATATTAATGCGTGCGAAGAATGTTGTCTCTTTAAGGTAAAGGGAGGTAAACCGGAGGGTCAACTACATCTTGGTGAGGTCTTGCCTATTCCGTTCCGTAGCATCCACATCGATCATTTGGGTCCGTTCCCCAAGAGCAAGCGGGTCAATCTTCATGTTTTGGTGATCGAGTGTAGCTTCAGCAAATACATCATTTTGAAACCAACGTGTAATACAAAATCCGAACCAGTGGTGAAAGCTTTGGAAGATGCAATGGCAATTTTTGGACAACCGTTGAGTATTGTGTCCGGCCGGGGCACGGCATTCACATCCAAGATGTTTCAAGACTTCATTGGGAAATATGGTATTCAAAATGTGAAAACTGCTGTGAGAACAGGACAGGCAGAGCGGGTCAACAAGACGATACTTAGTGCAATCAAATGCAGTACCAAGACAGAGAAGGATTGGGACTTGACCTTACCTACTATTCAATGGTCGGTCAACTCTCAATGCCATAGCATAACTAAGTTTTGTCCAAATGAACTTATTTTCAACTTCAACCCGAGAGATGTTTCCCAGAATCGGGTGATACAATCAATACATGACAACATCGAATGTAATGACATCAGTGTAGAAGAAAAACGTTCGGAAGCATTAGTAAACATCAACAAAGAGCGTAATCGGCGGAAAGAGAGGTACGACGAGAAACATACAAAACCGCGTGAATACAATGTGGGAGATTTGGTGTATCTTGAATACGTACCCACTGCAACGGGTGTGTCCCACAAGCTTGATTCGTCATTCAAGGGTCGTTATGTCATAACGAAGGTTTAGAACTCTGACCGATATGCGGTGGAAGATTTGCCAGATAATACAGTAACTCAGCGAAAATATTGCAACGAGGTGAGCAACGATCATATGAGTCCATGGCGCATTCTTGGTCCCGAAATAGACATTATTGATGAAGGTGACCTGGCATCATCCGAGACGGACGAGGGGTCAGGAGAGGCCAAGCTGTCAAGTAGGAGTTAGTCAGTCTCGCTATTTCATATTCATTCATGTACTACTTTTTAATTACTTTTATAATTAATATTCAATAAATACATATTCAATAATATGTAATAATCAACATTAAATCGGTATCGAGTCATCCTTGACATACGCAAATATATTTGACCAGGATCGTTCCAAACCTGGACGCACCAACGTTGTGAAACATCAAATTGACACTGGAGATGCGAGGCCGCTCCGTCAAGCTTCTCGTAGTGTTCCACTGGCGAAGCGGGAAGTTGTGAGTCAAATCATACAAAAAATTAGCGACAGTGGCGTAATCGAACCATCAGCTAGTGCATGAAGGTCACCAGTGGTACTTTTGTGAAGAATAAGAATGGAATAATAAGGTTTTGTGTGGACTACCGGAAGTTGAATGATGTTACGAAAAAGGATAGGTACTTATTGCCAAGAATTGGGGATACTCTTGACTCGCTATCTGGAACGAAGTGGTTTTCCACACTGGACTTGAAAAGCGGCTACTGGCAAGTGGAGGTGAAGGAGGAAGACAAAGAGAAAACAGCCTTCAGTGTCGGAGATGGTCTTTGGCAATTTACAGTGATGCCTGTTGGGATTTGTAATACACCAGCTACTTTGAGACTCATGGATCAGGCATTGAAAGGCCTACATTGGAAAACATGCTTGGTGTTGGGAAAGAACTTTGATGAACATCTTAAAAACTTGGAGGAATTTTTCCAGAGAATAGCTGGCGCTGGTTTGAAACAAAGTCCCAAAAAGTGTTCGCTGTTTAAAAAAGAAGTAAGTTATTTGGGTCACAAGGTAACGACAGAGCGCATCTGCACTGCGAATGAAAAGATAGAAGCTGTAAACGATTGGCCAAGACCAGAGAACCTGCATGAATTAAGAAGTTTCCTTGGGCTGTGCACATATTACCGCCGATTTATACCAAACGTTGCCAGCGTAGCCCATAACCTCCACGAGCTTACAATGAAAAAATAAAAGTTTTGAATGAAAGAAGGAGCAGAAGTGGCTTTCCAAACATTGAAAGAACGTTTGTGCACTGTTGGCAATGTTGGCGTATCCGATTCCAGGAGCAACGTTTATTCTAGATGCAGATGCGAGTACAGGAGGCGTTTTGTTACAACTAGTGATGGACGATATGGCGATTTTGAGCTATCAGTGAAAATAGATATGGCTATTTTTGAATATCGGCTATTTTTTATAGCTATAGCGATCGCTTTATTTCAACAAGCGATTCCATACAGAAGAGCGATTTTCAGCTATCAGTGAATATAGGTATGGCTATTTTTTACAGCTATGACTATTTTTTACAGCTATGGCGATCGCTTTAATTTATCTTTAATAAGCGAATCTGCAATTATTTGTATACTTGTATATAAAAAATGAATGTTTAAGTCTTTTTACCAGAGTAGATTGAATGTTATACATTAATGTATACTAAATTAAATTTTATTAGAATATATGAACCAAAATTGGAATAAAAAGAAAAAAGTATGTACCTTTAATTGTAAACTAATGTAATGTGAAATTCTAATTTTCTGAGATGTTATGATATATATTATTAACTGGCTGACGACAATATGTTCAGACTCGTATTACACTCAATGAGATGAAACTAGCTGAAATAAATGTATATGCATCTTTGTTAATTGAAAATGCTTTGATTTTTAAATGTAAGATGAATCAACCCGAAATAAATCCATAAAAACATGATTTATTTACTATATTATACTACACCGATGTATTCAGAAATACTCCGTATGAATTTATTCTGAAAGTTGTACTTGGCTGCATAAATTTGTACAGTAAAGTGAATCAATTTTTAATGAAAAATACAGAGGAAAAATATAGCAAATTCTTCAAACTATTATAAAAATATTCTTTAGCAGAAAATTAGCCACCCACTGCAGTGCCCTAGAAATTAGCCGGAGAATTCAACCATATACAAACCATATGACAAATCTTGAATTGCATTCTCCCAAAAACCTTAAATTTTGAGTTAATCTGTTTACAATAAGACGAGTGATATATGTTTCTATAATTCTTTTATTTTACCATCAAAAACACAAATTTTATAAAACTGTTAACGGCTACTGCCTAGAAGTATGAACTTATGAATAACACAGGCAATAAATCTTAGGCCAAGTCTAAAGACCCATGTCTATTTGGCGTCACATAGTGTAATTAAAAACAAAAAAATTCAGTCATTCCATTTCTTTTATACATTTCATGAAATTAAAGTTTTAAAATTAACTTATATCGCTTGTTTAATATTTTGACAAATATTAATTATTTTATTATAAATACTTAAATATAAAATCAAAATATAACGAATTTTATATTTTATGATTGGCGTTTAAAAAGATAAGCATTTTAGCCTTTTCATCATCTAAGCGCATTCTTCTCTCGCTTAAAATAAGACGGGCTTGAGAAAAAAGTCTTTCACAGGGAACCGATGTTCCTAAACACCCCAACTTTTCGCGAGCTATAGGAGATAGATTGGGATACTTGTAATTGTTTTTCTGCCACCATAAAAAAGGATCAGCTTTTCCTGCAATTACAGTTTCTTCTATATACCTCTGCACTTCGATAATTGCTCTTGAATGAGTTGTGCCTTGCGGTCTCTTTGATCTTTGCGTTGATTATTTTTGAGTTCGATCTTTCGCTTGTCTGTAAAAATTACCCAAACCACTTGGCTGCTTTTCTAGCCGACTTCCCAATGTCGTCGTTCTAGTTGTTGCACAAGTTTGCTTTGTTCCGTTCGATGTTTCGGAAAGTAAAGCACACAGATGAGCAATGATGAACAATATCTCACTATCGATGATTGCATCGCTGCTATTAGTATTAGAATTTCATGCTGAAGGAAAATCGCCAATCGCTATAATCGCTATTGGCGATATTCTGCCAGAGGTGATTGTCATTCAAAAGAATCGAATGAAGGAAAATAGCCAATCACTGTTATATTTGGATTGCAATAGCTATAGCTATTAGCGATTTGTCAATAGCGGCGATGCAATCACCAATAGCGAAATATCGAGCCATCACTAGTTACAACTGGTCAATGGACAGGAGAAGGTAGTTTCCTATTACAACCGATCAATTGGAAAATCACAGAGGAACTATTGCGTTACAAGAAGAGAGCTGTTGGCATTGGTAGAGTGCATTAAACATTTTCACAAGTACCTCTACGGGCAGCGATTCCGCGTCAGGACAGATCACGCAGCATTGAAATGGCTCCTGCAGTTCCGTAGTCCAGAAGATCAATCGGCACGTTGGATCGAGTGACTACACAGCTATGACTTTTCCATTGAGCATCGAAAAGGTAGTACCCATGGAAATGGTGATGCAATGTCACGAAGACCAAGCAGTTTGGAATGCAAACACTGTTCAAAAGCTGAGGCTAAAGAAGACATTATAGATATCCGGCTAATGACTATAACGTGTACATGTCACATGTTATGCAAGGGCTCCAACGAAACAAAAGACCAAATAGAGAGATGGCAGCGGAGAATCCTATTGCGAAGTTATATTGGACACAGGGGAAGAGTTTAGAATTGATATCCGGTTGTGTTAATGTTTATTAGAAAAGCGGTATAATATTTATTTCTGTATCAAGCGAATGTTTACAATGGAAATGACTTGAGAGACAACAGTTATCTGAAATAATAAAAAACATGTTTTTCGCCTGCTGTCGCTGATGTTCCTTTTGTTACGGTTGTTGGCTTTACATGTGCACATAGAGAGCGGAGATCGACCAATCAAAGGCTGCGAACACATCAAAAGCTCTTGTTAACGAAAGTAAAGGCTCCATTACTGATACTTAGCATAGACTTGACTTGACTTGGCGTAAACTTGGCAACTTAGCAACGATTATACTCCACTTGGCGCATACAACCTGGCATCATAATCAGCGTTGAAATTTATTTTTAAATAAATGTCAATTTGTATGACAGAATGTGAAAATGAAATGGAAACAAACAAATGGCATCTCAAAATGTAAACGTCACTTAGAACTTACATAGAAAATCAAAATTCAACAGACTTCTAAGTCAAGTTAAGTGTTGCCAAGTTTTGAGTAATCAGTAACATGCAATGTTCATTTAACAGAACTGTAAGTGACAGTTCTCAAGTCAAGTCAAGTCTATGCTAAGTATCAGTAATGGAGCCTTAAGATGCACAAAGCATAGCTACCGATGAAAGGTGCACTCTCAGCATATATTCATGCGTTTTTATTAGGGTTGCTGTGCTGCCTGATTGTATTGATCTTTAACATTCCGCCCACCTCGTCCATCCGGTGCGACGAAATTTTTCAGTGACAACCGCCCACCATGCGAATCAATATCAGGGTCGTTCGGTAAGGGGACTAGCTTAGAGATGGCGCGCTTAAATGTTGACGTGGCAGTGCGTATAGTTGCCACCCTCACAATACCATCGCTACCTGGGTGTATCTCTACAACTCGACCAAGGGGCCATTGCAACGGAGGAGAGCGTTCATCTCAAAGCAACACTAAATCGCCGATCTTAAGGTTCTGACACGTCTGCTTCCATTTGTATCTGACTTGCAACGCCGGAAGATACTCACGGCTCCAGCGTTTCCACACATCTTGTTGAATCTGCTGTAACAATTTCCATCGTTTCAGCTTATTTGTGCTTAGCTAAAGGAGGTTGGGCTCAGGGATAGCGACCAACGGACCGCCCACCAAAAGGTGGCCGGGAGTAAGTGCTGTTAAATCACTGGGATCATCCGTCACAGCACATAATGGCCTTGAGTTTAGTGCCACGAAATGCCTTTGACTGCCAAAAAACGAGCTGCAGCTTCAAATTGTTCATTACAGGCCGCAAGGTCAGCCTTAAGTTCTGCATTCGCTCCAACAAATGTTGTTGCGCATCGCTGAATATGTGAGAAACAGACCCTCTCTGCGAGATAAACCGTCGTAGAGCAGCTAAAAAGGCATCGGTGCTTAATTCGCTAACAAGCTCCAAATGAACGGCGCGAGTAACAAAACATACAAACAGTGCGATATACCCTTTGTAGCTGTGATGGCCTCTACCCTTTGTAGTGCGAATATAATACGGTCCACCATAGTCGATACCGCAATAATCAAATACTTTAGCTGGATTGCAGCGATGTGGGGTGAGGTTTCCCATAAGTTGCGTGAGTGTTGTTGGGTTTTGCCTGACGCATTTTATACATCTATGAATGTACTGTTTGACGGCTGGTCGTGCTTTGATAATCCAATAGCGCTGTCTTAAAAAAGTAAGAGAGCTTGTGTACCTCCGTGTAAGGTAGTTTCATGGGCATGCGCAATTAACAGATTGCTCAGTATTCCATCATGCGGTAAAATGACTGGAGAACGTTCATCTTCTGAGAGAAATCGCGCATTTTGTAATCGCCCATTTAACCGAATGATACCATCTTTATCAAGAATTGGATTGAACTTAAGAAGCTTGCTTTTTGTATTGATCGGCCGGTTCATGCGAAAACAAGACAATTCGTTATTAAAATGTATACGTTGAACGTGCCTTAACCAGAATTTCAACGTTTCTGTCCGCTCTTCGGCAGAGCACCATGAAGTAGTTTCGTGTGGTTTCTTCTTTAAAACTGCGATGAATCGTCGAACAAAGGCGGTGACTGCTAGCAATTCGTTAAGATTTGAATACATGGAGAGTAGTGCCGTTAAAAACGAGGCAGAGTCGCTTAATGGCGTTGTGACACACGACGAAACAATTCCATCACTCTTAGCTGGTTCATGGTGAGTTTGTTTGGGCCATTGGTGAGGTGGCAACTGAAGCCATTTTGGTCCATGCCACCAAGTAGAGAGCTCCATTAATTGTGACGGCATGCAACCACGCGATGCTACGTCTGCAGGATTGCTTGCTGTTGGAACGTATTTCCAAGAGTCAATCGATGTGTAGGCTTGAATTTTGCTTATTCGGTTACTGACATATTGTTTATATTTTCCAGGATTTGATCGGATCCAACTGAGTACCGTTTTTGAATCAGACCAACAATACTTTTCAAGAGACGGTAGCTGAAGCGTTTCAGAAAGTTTGCTTGCAAGCTTGGCTGCCAAGAGAGCACCGTTTAATTCCAAACAAGGAATGGTAATTTTCTTTAGAGGAGCGACCTTTGTCTTTGCTGCTAAAATCGAAACTTGAACGTTGTTATGCGATGTTTTAATTCTGAGGTATGCTACCGCAGCATATGCAATGTTAGACGCGTCGGAAAATACGTGCAGTTGAAAACCTCCAGACTTGGTTTCTACACCAAGCCACCTGGGAATCCTTAGACGTTCAATTTCACCTAACTCTTTTCTAAATCGTTGCCATTCCAGCTGCAATGGGTCGGGGATGGGATCATCCCAGTCTAAACCTACTAGCCACAGCTTTTGACACATAGCTTTTCCAGTTACAGTTATGGGGCTAATATGCCTGGAGGGTCATACATTTTTCCGATGTCTGATAGTTGCTGACGTTTGGTGATTTGTGTCGGTGAAGAAGTCAAGCTAACTTTGTATGTTAAGGAGTCTGAATCACACAGCCAATAAATACCAAGAGCTTTCGTCTCGCGGTCTAGATTTAGGTTACAGCAAATGGTTTTCTGCTGGTCATCTATGCTTAAACGCTGCATGAAGTCTGCGGAATTTGAGCTCCATTTACGAAGAACGAACCCACCTCTTTCGAGTAACTTTCGGAGTTGGTATTGCACTTCCAATGCCGCTTCAACGGTGTCAGTTCCATGCAACATAAAACGACTCTCGTAAAACCTTTGACGCCTCCGGATAATCTTTCTCTTCATCGTCAGGTAATGTTCGCAGTACTTTAATTGCAAGGTATGGTGAGCAGTTCAACCCGTATGTGACGGTTAGCAACCGATATGCTGCTGCCCCACCCTCGTCATTTCTCCAGATAATGCGCTGCATGTCAGCGTCTTCTCGACCTACCAGAATCTGGCAATAACACTTTTCTATATCTGCCATGAAAGCAATGCGATGTAGTCGCCATTGCATAATTATTCGGCTTAAGTCGCCTTGCAACTTCGGCCCGACATAGAGGTAGTCATTTAAAGAGATGTGCCCTCCCGGTTTACGGGACGCGTTAAACACGGTACGCAATTTAGTTGTAGAACTTGATTCCTTGTACACGCCATGATGCGGTATATAGCAAACAGCTTTTGGTTCGTCGTTTTCAACTACTTTTTCCATATGCCCTAAAGATAGGTACTCTGTCATGAAGGCCGTGTACAACTGATTCATTTCAGGGTTATTTCTAAGTCTACCTTGCATAGAATGGAAGAGATTGATAGCGTCAGCTTTCGATCTTGATAATTGTGTAAGGTCACAGTCTTCTTTGAACGGATAACGAATTTGATACCGCCCTAAACTGGTTCTCTGAACTGTGGATTTGAAAAATTCTTCGCAGAATAGTTCGTCTTGTGTCATCGTGGACATAGGTTGAATATCATCGCATTCATGGAACTTCCACATCTGCTGGACTAAGCTGCTTAAGTCATCCGCAATTGTTGTAGTACACAGCGTTGTACATAGCTGAGGAGATGCAGAGATGGGTATACGCCCATAAACAACCCAACCAAGGTGTGTATTTTGTGCTATAGACGCACCACAGGCGGTGTGCTTGACATCACCTTTTAATAATAGACCATAGAGGTCTGCGCCAATGATGAAGTCAATCGAGCCTGGCTCGAAGAAACAGGGATCTGCGAGTGTGAGGCCTAAAAAGTCCGTGTACGGTTTTGGATTGACTCTCTTTAATGGTAAAAGATTTCCCAACCTTGGCAAAATGAGCGCAGAGCAAGTGACCCTAAACGATGGTTCTGTAGGTGATGTTAAAACGAATGAGGTTATACCTTTTGATTCGCCAACGCTACGACCGCCAACGCCTGTTATGGGAATTTGCATCCGATTCCTACGAAGTCGTAATTGTTGAACGGCATACTCGCTTATAAAGGATGCTTGCGAGCCGTTGTCGAGTAATGCCCGCAGTTTTATGTAATGCCCCGTCAATGACTGAGCTTTGATATACGCCGTAGCTAGCAAAACAGCTGGAACACTGGTTTTAGCATGGCTAGGAGTTTGGTTATCGCAGTGGTCTGAACACATGTGAAGTGCAGCGACGCTACTACGTGGTGACGACAGGCTGTCGTGAAGAAGAGTATGGTGCTTCAGAGAGCACCTAAGACAAGTATATGATGATTGACATTCGTCCGCGGAGTGATTTGTTTTAAGGCAGTTTTTACATAGTTTGAACTTTAAGACCAGTTCAAGCTTCAATGCTGGTTGTTTCTTCTTAAACTCAGCGCAGTACATTAACGCATGCTTACCTGCACAACATACGCAACGTCCGATATTGGTTTGATGATTACGAACTGTACCAAGGGCTATTGGCTTACTACTGAATGATGCTTCTTTCGATTTGGTCTTATGAGCCGAAGAAACTGCTTCTAGTCCCTGAATACGTTTTTCGAGAAATTGTACCAGTGTTTTATATTCGGGTATAACATTCGCCGATTCCAATGACATTTCCCATTCCTTAACTGTTGCCGGATCTAACTTCTCAGTTACAAGTAGCACAAGCCAATCATCCCAATGCTCTGTAGGTCGTCCAAGCTGTTGTAGTGCGCGAACTGATTCGGTGACAGTATCCAATAGTTTTCGCATGGCAACGTATGACTCATAGCTGATTGTTGGAAGTTTGGTGATATTTCGAAGATACGACTTAACGAGGCGACGCTTGTTATCATAACGTTGTTGAAGCATATCCCAGGCTATTTTAAAATTCTTCTCCTGTACAGTGACACTGCGAATAACGGCTTCGGCCTCACCAAGTAGACTGTCTTTCAAGTAATGCATACGTTGTACATCCGATAACTTTGATTCGTTTATAACGCATGTTGTGAACATGTCCTTGAAACTTAACCATTTGTCAAAGGAGCCATCGAATTTGGGCAGCACAATCTTCGGCAGTTTGGACGTAGATGTGTTGCTCGACCCGCCACATGTAGTATTAAGCATGGCTGATCGAGAATCTTCGCGATAATTGCTGTCGAGTTCATCGATTTCGTCGTGCATTTCGCCTAGTGCTTCGCAATATGCCGACTCTATAGTTGCTAGCCGAGTTTCGCTTAAAATCGTCTTAATTTTTTCTTCTTCCCCATCGGGAATGTCCGCTGAACCCAATTCATCGCGAGCATCATTATAGCGCTTCCAATAATCCGATAATAGATTGCGCCTTGCCACCAGGTAACCCTTCGTCCTCTTTTGTTTCGAGACCTTTTTGTTGTTTGCAGCAAAGTTAAGAATTAACCTGGATAGGCCTTCCTCCTTTTTAATAGACATATCTAAATGATTGCGATAATTTGTAGTGGACTTAATTGTTTTACGAGCGTAGCTAACAATTAAACAATTGGCGAGAGACGGGTCCCCGCAAGGGATGCCAAAATGTTAATGTTTATTAGAAAAGCGGTATAATATTTATTTCTGTATCAAGCGAATTTTTACAATGGAAATGACTTGAGGAGCAACAGTTATCTGAAATAATAAAAAACATGTTTTTCGCCTGCTGTCGCTGATGTTCCTTTTGTTACGGTTGTTGGCTTTACAAATGCACATAGAGAGCGGAGATCGACCAATCAAAGGCTGCGAACACATCAAAAGCTCTTGTTAACGAAAGTAAGATGCACAAAGCATAGCTACCGATGAAAGGTGCACTCTCAGCATATATTCATGCGTTTTTATTAGGGTTGCTGTGCTGCCTGATTGTATTGATCTTTAACAGGTTGCTTGCATCGCGTATGGGAGAGTGAGGATGGTAAATGTAAGAGGAAACTGATAGTTGTTCACAGGAAAAAGATTCCCGACATTCTCAACGAGCTATATAATGGTCCAAGTGGAGGTCATCTGGGAATCACGAAGACGCTCGAGAAAGTTAAGCAGAGATTATATTGGGCTGGTTGCCGTCAGTCGGTCACTGAGTGGATTTCCAACTGCGAGGTTTGAAGCAGAGCTAAAGGGCCCAAAACCCGAAGTCATGGCCAGATGCAGCAATATAACACAGGTGCACCATTTGAAAGGATCGCTACGGATGTCGCATGTTCATTTCCTATAATCAACCGTGAAAACAAATACATATGTACTGGTGGTTATAGATTATTTCAGCAAGTGGCCAGAGGTATTCCCAATCCCAAATCAAGAAGCGGAAACAGTCGTAGAAGTGTTTAGAAACAATTGGGTTGCAAGATATGATATACCAATGGAGTTACATTCTGACCAAGGCAGGAATTTTGAATCAGCTGTGCTCCAAGAAATGTTAAGACATTAGGCCTTCGAAAAACACGGACAACTGCATTGCATCCTCAGTCCGATGGTATGGTGGAACGATTCAATAGAATCTTGAAGAAGCACTAATGGAAAGTAGTAGACAAGGCCCATAAACAGTGGGATACACAAATATCATTATTCTTGATGGGTTACCGATCGGCAGTGCATGAGACAACGGGCCAAACTCCCGCAAAGGTAATTTTTGGCAATGACCTTCGACTGCCAGCTGATTTGAAGTTTGGCATAAATGCCGATGCGGAGAAAAGCCAAAAAATCCACTGGTGTTGTTCAAGACAAGATCCCTTCTTACTTTTATCCCTTTCTGTGTTAGCATTTCTTTTAACTTTTTATCGTATTCTGCTTCTAGGCGCATAAGTGGACCAAAAACTTTCTTGTATTTTTAACCATCTTCATGACGCAATAGCACTTGGGATGGTTCAGTATCTATACCAGGCTTCTCTAAATCCTAAAATGTTGCATCAATATTAACCTCCCATTACTCCTTCAATTTATTTGTGCTGCTGATATTTGCCGTGCCCGCAACTACTCTTGCTTGGCCTTTGCAGATCGGTTGCAGGCAACCCTCTCATGTACTCCTTAAGCTGGAGACATTGGTGCTTTATCGGTAACCGTATCGGTAACCTTTTAACAGCTGATTCGACCAACCTTATGAGAATCAATGCAATCGATTATTGTTGCCGCTAAGGTCGTAACCGTATCGTAGCCAACCAATTGGGTTTTGGTTTACCGTCGTAACGATAAACAGCTGATTACGTTAGGGATACGGATACAGCGATACGACATACGGCACCAATGACTCCAGCTTTACGCTGTCATTCTATGCTATTATGAATTTTTTTTATGTATGTGCAAATTGCGGTCGTTTTGTCAATCGCTAAATGCAAGCCCGACGAGACGCAACCGCGGTATGTAAATTTTATTTTCGAGTCTCGCCCAGCGATTACAGTGACTTCCATTGTTTTTGGTCCCAATTCATATCTTTTAAACAGCTTTGCGTGAGGAAGCGCATTTTAATATACAATTAAATATTTAAAAAGCACTCAGAATAATAAAAAAAATCACATTTCTAAAATTTCCACAGCCTTATTTACGAATTTAAAGACATGGCAAATACGAACGCATGGCTCAAATATATGGTTGGCTCATCTCATCAGCTGATTTAATTTTTTTCATTTAAGTGGCATAGGGATTGTCGAAAGGAGAGGGCAAACGCTAAATGTAACCAACACATTGACAGTTATTTTTTTTTTTATTTATTTTTTTATTTGTAGTCATACATGACGAGAGTGCACTTACAGACTAATGACAAAACTTTGGATTTTTTTTTTTTTGCTTAGTATAAATAATAAATGCTAAGTGAGCAATATAAATATTACAAGATTATACAATTACAACATTAATCAAAACTTACATGTAGTGAAGCTACAAATTTGGCTTTAGAGCTAAATAAATCAGAGGCAAAAGAATCCGATGGAGTGTTAAGTTCCCTTAGAGCTCTATAGATAGGTGCATTGGTAGCATAAGTACTTCTGACTTGTTTGTTTAAGACCCCAGCGGGTTAGGGGATCAGAATATACCCGCGGTAGGTATGCCTGTCGTAAGAGGCGACTAAAATACCAGATTCAAAGGGCTGTGTAGCGCAACCTTTTAGGTTGCCAGCGCAATATAAAGCTTCTCCAAACCCAATTGTCAACCTCACCTATCCGCGGCGAATCCTGTTTCACTAACAGACGAGGCTCTGGCGACCCCAAGCTCCTCATGGAACTTGGGGGTAGGGAGGGAGGGAATGGCCTGAAGGTTTAATGTGGCCACATAAATCGTTCCCGAGATGGTCGGGCTAGCACCTTAATGGTGCTATGGTACCGGAACGTACCGGATTTGTATCCGGCAAAGGACCATCACATCGATAACACTCCCCAAAGCCTTCGGGGAGCAACCTTATCGCTACAACAACAACAACAACAACACTTGTTTTAAGGAAAAAAGATCATTATTCATAAATAAATCAGAGGCAAAAGAATCCGATGGAGTGTTAAGTTCCCTTAGAGCTCTATAGATAGGTGCATTGGTAGCATAAGTATTTCTGACTTGTTTTAAGGAAAAAAATATCATTATTCCTAAGACGACGCAGCGGAACATGGAAAAATATACGTTCAGGTAAAAGAGGGCAATCTATTATACCATTTATAGTGTCGAACACTGTAGAGAGGGAGAGAATAGCTCTTCTGGAGTTTAACGATTTCAGGTTGATTAATTTGCATCTGGCATTATATGGTGGAAGTGGGTCTATAAAATTTAATGAACATAGAGCATAGTGCAAAAACCCCTTTTGAACACGTTCAAGTCGTTTGATATGACAATCAAAATAACGTCTCCAAATGAAGACCGTATATTCAAGTTTGGAGCGAACAAGTGACGTGTATAAGAGCTTCAGCGTATACGGATCACTCACGTCCGAACTAAACCGACGGATGAAAGCAAGCATAGCATACGACTTTGCTATAGTGCTGTTGATATGGCTCAAGAATGAAAACTTTGCATTGAAAATAACACCCAGATCGGATATTTCATTCAGAGTGGATAGATTGGAGTTGCCAATGGAATAGGAGGTGGGAATAGAGAAATGAGACTTTCGCAAACGATACATGGAAACATTTACTAACATTAGGAAGAAGTCAATTTTTTTAACACCACAAAACAACGTTGTTTATATCATTTTGAATTTTAGAGAACGAACAGAGGAACAAATTTGAAGATCGTCAGCGTATAGCATAAAATTGGAGAAGATAAAACACCCACAAATATCATTAATAAAAATGATAAAGAGTAAGGGTCCCAGAATGCTACCTTGAGGCACACCAGAGGAGGCAATAAAGCCATAAGATGATAAATTGTCAACAAGTACAATGCAGTGCCGAGAAGAAAGGTATGATTTTATCCAAGATAAAAAAGAAGAGTGAAAGCCCAGATGCGCCAACATTTCACCTAAAAGTGTGTGACTCACTTTGTCAAAGGCCTTGGAAAAGTCAGTATAAATAGTGTCAACTTGCAGATGATCATTAAAAGCAGATGTACAGAATTCGGAAAACACGGCAAGGTTGGTAACCGTGGATCGACCCGACATGAAGCCATGTTGGTTGATAGAAATATATCTCTTGATTGAAAAAAACATCTTTTGCTTTACAATATATTCAAACAATTTAGATACGGTTGACAATTTTGAAATTGGCCTGTAGTTGGCAATATCATTTTTATTACCTTTTTTGAAAACAGGCGTGATAGAGGTAAATTTCCAGGCATCAATAAAAACACACGAATGAAGTGATTTATTAAAAATTATCATAAGAGGATAAGCAACAGCAGTGTAGTTTTTGAAAAGGTAAGATGAAAAACCATCAGCATCCGAACTCGTATACGACTTAATATGCACAATACCATCGAGTACATCATCAGGCGATAGGCAAGGTGATACAAAATTAATTGGTATCTGGGAGATAGTTGTCATCGTGTTCTTTTGGATTTAATAAAACGTCAAAAAGACTTTTGATCTCAGATTCAAAATTGTGAACATATTCTCGGTATAAGTCCTTATTTAGGGATTTAAACTCTTTGCGATAGCGGTGAAACTTTTCTTTATGAGAAACAGAGTTAGAAGACTTGTACTTTTTGTAAAATTTGTTTCTTAGATTCTTTAACCTCTTTAATTTCGCTGTATACCATGGTATCCTATGGCATTTCTTTCCAAAAGCTGGAACATGGTTTGTACAGAATGTTTGAAGTCTATTTCTAAATACTTCAAAGCATTCCTCAGCATTGAATTTAGCAAGTAAGTAGTCGCAATCTAAGGCAGATATATCCAAATTAACATTATGCAAGTTTCCACGTTTGAAATTGAAACTTTAACAATAACTTTTAAGCGAAACCTCACTAAAATTATAGAACTCAATAAATATAATAGGAGGAAGGTAATAGTCTAGTTGAGGGGTCGACTGCTAATACGCTACCAAAAATAGAAAAATTTTATCTCTGTCCGGAGATATTTGCAGTTGAAGTTGGCGATTTCCATGTGGTTGTTGTTGTGTTGTACCCACAAAAAAAATTGTGCACCAGGAGGAATATGATGAATGGTAGTCTTAGAAATAGGATCCAAACATTCGGTTATAGAAAAATTTATATTTGCCATCATCCGGTGGCAAAATCCTGAGCCAGATAAATAATTTTGCATGTTAATGCAACAACAACGATTTGAGCCAGATAATTTGTTAATTACTTCTTTTTAGTTTGGCAACGCTGCTTTTAATAAGCCTACTTTTTCAAAAATAGATGCCGCTGCGTAGCCTTTCGCCGTATGAGTTAAATGAAAAACAGCGGCGGCATCTGCCTATCACATTTCACGTGTGCGGAAATTTCACGACATCTGCTTCCCAAGTCTGGCAATGATCGAGAGCATTCCCGTGAGAATTGAGCGTGAGCCGGAGCTGTAAAACTCACTGGAAGACGGCAATTATCATTAACCAAAATAAGATCAAGATATCTAGAAAGACTGTTTTTGTTTTTATCTAGAAAGACTATTGGAAAAATGGTTCACTTGAGAACGATCTAGGCTTGTCATGTTGTTGACTACGAAAGACTCAGGAAAACTAATAACAGTTTTTGAAAAGAATGTAAAGTTGTTATCACAGGAAATCCACTCTAAATTACTTAAATTAAAATCACCCAGAATGCAGAAATTACAACTAGAATTCTTAGAAACTAAGCCTACAATATTGTCCACGTGCATTTTATAGATGGCGTCAGCTCTTGCCGGCGGTATGTAGGAAGCACAGATTAGGAGATCAGACGCACCACGTACACTGATACAAAGCTGATCAGGAAGAGAATCCTCGTTATCCAATGGAACAACGGAGGCTCGATACCTCCTACTGACAGCAATCAAAATACCGTCACCTCTTAACAGACCAGTTTTTTTAGGTTCTCGATCCTTGCGGAAGACATTATAAAGATTGGAATCAAAGTATTCATTATCGTAAAAGTCAGAGTTCAGCCAGGTCTCAACAAGTGCAAAAACATCATATTCCAAGTGAGCACTCAAATTAAAAATGTCTTTAGATTTTGTCCTGATCCCAGAGACATTCTGGAAGTAGATTTGGATATTTTTCACAACCAACTTATTGTCAGCATTTAAATATGAACTGGCTGAGGCGCGGCGATATTTACAAATGGGCGAACTTAACATTCACCGGCCAGATACATGGATTTAAAACTTTATCGTATAAACCCTCAGATACACCTAGTTTAAAGTTGATTTTCCGCAGATCTGAGACTTGGGTATCCTTTTTACCAAACAGAAGCATGCCAGATATTTTCTATCAATACTAGCTGGTGTGGACGTGTACGATAAGATGTCGGCAGTAGTAACATTAGAGGAAAACGATGATAAGTGTAGCCATTTCATTCTAGAAACTGCACTTAGCTCACTACTGGTATTATATCCGATGAATAGGGGTGGGCTAAGTTTCTTGCGTGAAGTTTTAGAAGCAGTATTCAAATATTCCAAATGCTTCCAAGTCAGTTCGCAAAGGTGAAACAGCAGGTTGTAAGGTATGCTGAGTGGCAGTAATACTGGCGTAACTTTTTTTGGCTTGTTTATTATTGTTTACACTGCCAGCAAGTGCAGCAGTAGGAGAGCAAGTATCACTAATTAACGAATTTTTGGCATGTTTGTTGTTAGCAGAGCCAGCATTTTCATTAGCGGGAGGTGTTGAAACTGCAGCTGACAATGAGTTCGAACTAGTCGCATTGGCATTGAGATCATTTGCATTATAACAATTATACGTACCAATAGACGTAGCATTGGCCGTAGCAGCATCCGAACAAGAAGGAGAAGGCAGAAAAGAGATTAAACTGTCAGCATCGTTGTTGGCAGCCGAAACCCTGCAAAAATCGTTGGACCATGTGGTCCACTGGAGTACTTACCATTCTACTCCACTGTAATACAGCGATGGACCAACTCATCTTTCTACACGAAAATGTTGTAAGCCGACCATTGCTCGTTTTTAACGATTGTAATCACTATACGATGTTTATTGGACTGTGGGTAGTCCATGGATTACTCTGATGTAATGAGGAGCTGGAGTATATGGTCCGGTCCTAGGACATCGCAATGTTAATTGGACCATATTTTTTGTATGAATTGTGGTTAATTTTGGAGTACTCGGTTGATCCACAGCGAGTACTCCATACATGCATGCATGGAGTACTCGCGATTTTTGCAGGGAAATTGGTGATGAGCATTCGTGGTGTCACTACAGCATGGCTTATAGCGTTTTCTTTTCTGAAATAAATTGTTGCCTAAGTAAATGGTATAGCCTTAATAGAGTTACTCCTACCCCAGAAAATTTTCACCATTTATAGTGCATACAAAGAACATTTCAACTCAACATATTCACTCATATTAACAGAGTATATGTGGAACTTAAGTGCGAATTGAGAATTTCACAGAGTTGCACTACCACACCGCCATTTTATACAGGGTAAAAGTGTAACGCTTTTGCGTTGCGAGCAGGCAACAATTTTCATAAAAGAACGAAATACCCCGTAAAGGCGTTGCCTATTTTTTAGAATAGAACAACAATCCTTGCGCGGCGTACAAAAAGCGTAACACTTTAGCCAGAAAAGAAAACGCTATCTGTTACATCTGAATTAAGCTTAGATAGTGCATTGTTTTTATCAGAAAGTAGAGCGGGCATGGCATAAAGCTCACTATGCGTGTCATTAGATTTTTTTAGCAAGTGTTTTAGGTCATCACATACTGTACTCAAAATCAAAAGATAATGAGCATTATCTTCCCTAAGAGCAGCAATTTTGTTATGGTATCGCATTTTCAGTGGAAGCAGTAAGGAAGGCGGTCGGCATGATGTGTTGGTGCACAGTGGCTAGTCATTGTCGGCTGGCGCGGATCCTTGCCAACCTTACTGTTCCTGCGCCATAATCAGAAAAAACGTTTATATCATGCCTTAAAAAAAAACTGACAAAAGCGCAGAACTAATTCAAAACGCTCAAATGGACTAAAACAACATCCGGTCGAACCGGATGTCACGGACAGACCGTTAAAGCATTCAAAATTTAACTTCAAAAAAAAATTACCGAACCGGAAATGACCGGTTACCACAAGTCCAAAATCAAAATCAGAAAAAAAAACGGCTAAAAAATAAAAATACAAATAAAAGGGCCGAATATATCTTGGGGGCGCCGCGGGTGTTGTTGCGACGCCCGGTGCATTTGTCCCACCCTCAAAATCCATGGCCACCGACGCACCTATATTTCGGTGGCCCCTTACCTGGTAACCCTACGTGCCTTCTAAATAAATGGCGACGCCAGCATTCCCATATTATTTACAAGTTTATTCAAATTTCATTTTTACTAACGTATGTATGCTATAAAAGAAATATTTAAAGCTATACCTAGATTTATGTCACCCCCCTTTTTTCTTGACAAGGGTTATAAGCGCTTGGTGTGAAAAAAAATTGTAAACAAATGTGCTTATGAATAGTAGATACATATATTACATACAAAGTAAAAATTTGGTTAAATGCCCGTTTTCGTTTCATTCACAAACCTATTCTAGGGCTATACAGTTTGGATACAAATTCCGATAATTGGGGCCCCCATACAAAATTAATATGTTGTTGTAGAAGAACTTATTTTTGAGTTTAACAAAATATCAATTCGGTATAACGCATAGTATAATGACACTAATATGTAATATGTACTAAGAAATTTTGTTATAAACGCAATTAAGATTAAATTTGGGGTAAATCATACTCCTCGAAGAAATTGTTTCACATATTCAAGTAAAACATAACTTTTAAATTTATAGGAAAATTAACGGAATCGTTTTACATGTTCAGGTAAAACGGGTACTTTTAAATTCATAGAAAAATTAACGAAATCGTTTACATGTTCAGGTAAAACGTGAACTTTTAAATTTATAGGAAAATTAACGGAATCGTTTTACATGTTCAGGTAAAACGTAAACTGTTTTGCATTTACCAGTCAGTGCTGGTATTGTTTTGTTTTTTTTTTTCTAAGTTAATTAAACCTATCTACTTAACTTTACGTTACGTCTAGTTTTTTTTTGCATGGTATAATAAGTTAACTTTACTACAAGTGGATGCAGCTTGCTCTCTTTAACTTAGGTATATGCATGTATGTATGTATTACGTGTTAAGATTCTATACTAGGGTGATAGCCTTGAATTTGAATATGTCTGTATATTAACAATATATGTTGTTGCAGAGTCAAAAAAAAAATTTAAAGAACAAGGTTGAGACTACAAATACGTATATTTAGTTCAGTATTGGAACGAACTCACCGCTCTAACCGCTGATATTCGTTGTCGCAATTGGGATGGCCGCAGCCCTATGATCGCTGCCCTGTGGTTGTTATTGTAGCTGGTATTGTTGTAGCCCGTACGGTCCTAGCTGATACGGTTGCGCTAGCATTGTTATAGCCGGTATAGTCGTAGCTGATAAGGATGCGGCTAGTATTGTTGTAGCCGTTATGGTCGTAGCTGATAGGGTTGCGCTAGCATTGTCAAAGCCGGTATAGTCGTAGCTGATAAGGGTGCGGCTAGTATTGTTGTAGCCGTTATGGTCGTAGCTGATAAGGTTGCGGCTAATATTGTTGTCGGTGGTGCCCGTGATAATAGTAGGTGCCGTTGGTGGTGGTTGGCGCTTTGGGTCGAGGTAACCGAGTGAACCGGGTGGTGATAAAGCTTCGTGCTACCCTTTACGAGCCGGATGACTTGGCTCTTTGACGTTGATTGTATTACGCGGCAGCGTACTGCTGGCCCTGGAGGCAGAGGTGGTGTCGGACGCTTTTCCGCAGATGGTAGGGTTCTTCGTAAACGTAGAGGAAGTGGTTTATCTCATTAGGTGTGACTGCGAACGCCGACCTACTTCAACTGGATCTTGTGTCCACGCAACACAACCGGTGCAAGGTTTATTACCACCCAAAATAGACGCGTAGAAGCGAGATTTGTCGGAAAGAACGGTTTCGGTGCTTTGCGCTATCGGCTCTTTCCTAGTTTCTGGACAATCACCTGCTTACGCGCACAGCCAGCGAGGATGTTTTGTGATTAGTTGAGTATCGTTGGGGATGCGCAGTGAGCAATAAGGTTACCAAAGCAGTATAGTTTAGTATCGTTGGGAATGCGAAGTGAGCAATAAGGTTACTAAAGCAGTATATTGGCGGAACTTGATGCCTTTGCTGCTGAAGTTATGCCCCTAGATGTTATATATCCCGTTTGTATAATTGTAGCGTCACCAAAATTTCGCTCACGCAATTTTTCACCTTTTCTCTTTTTCTTCTTGCCGGAAATTCATGGCAATTTTCGCTAGTGATGGCCGGTCTGTTTTTTTTTCCTTATTTTTCGATACTTTTTATCGCAACTTTCGCCCCATCACTAGGTGTGTACGCGCGAATACGCTCCCAAGTGGACCGTAACCGTAGACCGTAGCAGCAGACCCTAACAATTTCTTTAATGATAGTAGCGGAATGTATTTTGCAGTTGGTTCCACACTCAATATAATGGCTTGTCGATGCATTGTTGTTGGTAGCGGAAAAGAGTGGAGGCGAACGAATTGATTTACGACGTTCAGACAAACAAGACTTGCAAAAGAATAGTCAATTAGAATTTAAGAGAAAATCCGCATCAGCGGGAGATAAGTCAACGCACTCCAAATGGAAATACTCTTTGCATTGAGCACAAGATATTTTTGGTTTACCGCGGTCAACTTTATGCCCGCACACACAAGGCATCCCACAAATATGTATTATTTAAATAAAATAAATAATATGTATTATTTATTAATGTTTATTAAAAGTAAAATTCACAAATTTAATGTCAATATCAATATTGTAAAATAAAAATGGCTTTTCGATGTAATAAAACCAATAAATAGGTACTTTTACATATTAAAACTCAAAAACACAGTGAAAAATTGGTAAAATCCCGAAAAAAGAGCAGAGCGAAAAAAAGACGTCCGCAATCCTCGACTGCTCAACTGATTATGCCGTGGTGTTAAATTGTTTATTAAACAACTAAGGAGGGCTAAGTTCGGGTGCAACCGAACATTACATAATCAGCTGAGAGCTATGGGGACAATATAAGGGAAAATCACCATGTAGGAAAATGAACCTAGGGTAACCCTGGAATGTGTTTGTATGACATGGGTATCAAATGGAAGGTATAAGAGAATATTTTAAAAGGGAGTGGGCCATAGTTCTATTTTAAACGGGAGTGGGCCATAGTTCTATTGGTGTACGCCATTTCGGGATGTCGCCATAAAGGTGGATCAGGGGTGACTCTAGAAATTGTTTGTACGATATGGGTATCAAAGGAAAGGTGTTAATGAGTATTTTAAAAGGGAGTGGGCCTTAGATCCATAGGTGGACGCATTTTCGAGATATCACCATAAAGGTGGACCACGGGTGACTCTAGAATTTGTTTGTACGATATGGGTATCAAAGGAAAGGTGTTAATGAGTATTTTAAAGGGGTATGGGCCTTAGCTCTATAGGTGGACGCCTTTTCGAGATATCGCCATAAAGGTGGACCAGGGGTGACTCTAGAATTTGTTTGTAAGATATGGGTATCAAGGGAAAGGTGCTAATGAGTATTTTAAAAGGGTGTGGGCCTTAGTTCTATAGGTGGACGGCTTTTCGAGATATCGCCAAAAAAGGTGGACCAGGGGTGACTCTAGAATTTGTTTGTGCGATATGGGTATCAAAGGAAAGGTGTTAATGAGTATTTTAAAAGGGTGTGGGCCTTAGTTCTATAGGTGGACGGCTTTTCGAGATATCGTCATAAAGGTGGACCAGGGGTGACTCTAGAATTTGTTTGTAAGATATGGGTATCAGGGGAAAGGTGCTAATGAGTATTTTAAAAGGGTGTGGGCCTTAGTTCCATAGGTGGACGCCTTTTCGAGATATCGCCATAAAGGTGGACCAGGGGTGACCCTAGAATTTGTTCGTGCGATATGGGTATCAAATGAAAGGCGTTAATGAGTATTTTAAAAGGATGTGGGCCTTAGTTCTATAAGTGGACGCCTTTTCGAGATATCGCCATAAAGGTGGACCAGGGGAGATTCTAGAATTTGTTTGTGCGATATGGGTATCAAATGAAAAGTGTTAATGAGTGTTTTAAAAGGAGTGGGCTTTTGTTCTATAGGTGAACGTATTTTCGAGATATCGCCATAAAGGTGGACCAGGGCTGACTCTAGAATTTGTTTGTACGATATGGGTATCAATTGAAAAGTGTTAATGAATATTTTAAAAGGGAGTGGGACTTAGTTCTATAGGTGGACGCCTTTTCGAGATGTCGCCATAAAGGTGAACCAGGGGTGACTCTAGAATTTGTTTGTACGATATGGGTATCAAATGAAAGGTGTTAATGAGTATTTTAAAAGGGAGTGGGCCTTAGTTCTATAGGTGGACGCCTTTTCGATATATCGCCATAAAGGTGGATCAGGGGTAACTCTAGAATTTGTTTGTACGATATGGGTATCAATTGAAAAGTGTTAATGAGTATTTTAAAAGGGAGTAGGACTTAGTTCTATAGGTGTACGCCTTTTCGAGATGTCGCAATAAAGGTGGACCAGGGGTGACTATAATTTGTTTGTACGATATGGGTATCAAACTTAAGGTGATAATGAGTATTTTAAAAGGAAGTGGCCCTAAGTTGTATATGTGAAGGCGTTTTCGAGATATTTCCCAAAATGTGGACCAGGGGTGACTCTAGAATTTGTTTGTAAGATATGGGTATCAAGGGAAAGGTGCTAATGAGTATTTTAAAAGGGTGTGCGCCTTAGTTCTATAGGTGGACGCCTTTTCGAGATATCGCCATAAAGGTGGACCAGGGGTGACCCTAGAATTTGTTCGTGCGATATGGGTATCAAATGAAAGGCGTTAATGAGTATTTTAAAAGGATGTGGGCCTTAGTTCTATAAGTGGACGCCTTTTCGATATATCGCCATAAAGGTGGATCAGGGGTGACTCTAGAATTTGTACGATATGGGTATCAAATGAAAGGTGTTAATGAGTATTTTAAAAGGAGTGGGCCTTAGTTCTATAGGTGAACATATTTTCGAGATATCGCCATAAATTTAGCGGATCATTTTCCCACAACACTCAAGAGTTGCAAAGTTGTTCCTGGAGAGATAAGCCAACCATATAGTTGAACCATATACGAACGTGTACGAAAGTGCTTAAAAAACGCACGGAATTGTTAAAATAAAGCTGAAAAAGTTTATAAAAGCTTTGAAATAAATAAATATTTTCTTTTTATAACAACAAATACGAGTTATATATCGTATATATACATCAACTGGTAAGGATTATGTCCTTTTAGAGTTTAAGGAAGTTTTTTTTTTTTTTTGAAACTGAGTCGAGCCCGTGCGTGTGAATGTGTGACTTTTCAGCGATCAGCTGTTAGTTGCGCTACTTATTAAGATTTACAATGGCCCTAGCGATTGACTACACAGCAAAGGTTTGTTGGACTAATAAATTGCTACTTCTATTCCTCTTAACCAACTATATTTAACAGCTTTGCGCTATCTGTTGGAAATCAGTGATAATGTTGGATTTTTATTTACTGTCAATCGTTTTTTGACATTTCCATGTACCTACTCTTGGTTTATTAGAAATTGCTTTTGTATTTTATGGGCCTATTGATAAAGGATTCCTGGTTCGAATTAGAGCTCAAGGCCTATAACAATAATTTTTATGATAACTTTTGTTTGTTTAGTTTTTCTCATGATGAGATGAATATTCAGGTGTTCACATCCCGTTGTCGTTTTCTTTTGTTCTGACAAGTTCGGCATGCATATTTTGGAGGGTTGTCTATCATACAGAACTGCCTATGAGTTCTACTACGATCGGAGTAAATTTTACTATACGTTTATAAATATTATAACTATATAAGCCGCTTCTAGAATTGTTTAGCCAAAAAGACTAACGGAACTTTGTGTTCCCCAAAAGAATATAGAAAAAATTTTGCAGAAAAAAACTTATTTTTTGGGGAAATTTGTACGAAAAATGAAGCAATCAAAATTTAATACTTTTGTAATACAAGTAAATACTGGAAAATAGAGCTACCGAAAAAGCGAGGTTGTTGACATCGCCTTTATTATTACATCATGAGCTTTTCTATAATTGAAAAATTATTTTTTAATTTCGCTGTGCAGATAAATCCATTTTGAAGATTGCTAAGAATTCACCATAAGTACCTTTTAGGACCGCTGCGCTAAGAACTTAGTTTGACTCTGTGTAGCGAACAGAATTTTGTAATTTAAACTTAGGTAACTTGCAATAATAAGAAAAAAACTCCGATAGGTGATCGGATCGAAATATTTAAAAAAATAGTATTTATGGTCCTATTTGGAGCACATAATGGAAGGAGAGCGACGTGTAGTGTTCATATTTTCTTCATAACTTGTTCAATATAAACCTTGTTAAAATATATATAAAATAATTTAAAAGTTATAGGTAATCGTAACTTACTTGTTTTGATATTTCTTTGTAGCTAGTGTTGACTCCGTTGACTTCTTTGACTGATCTTCTCGTGTATTTGCATGCGTGCATTGACGAGATTGGCGAATTAAATGCAATTTTTCTTTACGTACTTTTTCTAAAAATAAATTGATTTTATGTATACGATCACCCTTGCTGGATACATCTTCTCGTTCAATCTTCTCAATGGTAACAAAATGAGTCCACTTGAGGAAATATTTGCGAAGAAATGTTTGGTTAGTGTTTGCTCTTGAATTGGGTTGTTCTATTAGAGTGTTAGAGAGTTCATGACTAGGAACGCATTCCTCCTCTATGTCGTCAGAAAGTGGTACAGGATCTTCTCTTTTAGTTTTGGTTAATTTTGTTATCACGAGTGGTTCAAATGTATCATCCCTTTTTTTGGGACTTGTGGCTCCTGCTAAATATATTCCAAATTCATTAGGTCCAGAGGATTTTTCAGGCAATAATTGGAAATCCATTACCTCTGGTGATTGGGCTTCAGCTTGAAGTGCCCCTTCTGCTAAACCTGAAACAACTGAGTCGTTTCCAGTACTGAAATTGGAACATGCAGAGGTATCACGACTAAAACTTCTTATTTCCGCCGGGTCTTGGAAACGTACTGCTCGAATTTGACGCAGATGTTCATTATTAGTTTCCATAACTTTCATTTTATCAGAAATAGCTTCAGGCTTATTCGACGTTAAGTTTGTCATTTCTCTTTCACCGGCTTGGAGCTCATACACAACCATGTGCGAATATCTGACGACATCTTGCTTCACATAAATTCCTTCTAATCTATTTGTGGATTCAGCAATGCATTCTTCATCTATGTACTTGTCTTTTTCAAAATCACTGTTATTTGAATTCTCCTCCTGTTTGTGGATACCGTTTTTTTCAGCACACAATCCTTTGTCTTCTCTAAAATATCGTTTATGTGTGCTTTCAAATAAATTCTCAACTGACCTCAATGCATTTATTGGAGCCGTGTAAAAGTTCTCAATGTGTTTAGCGTTGCGTTCCAAACTATTTATCAAGTAATTGTTATCTATGTTATAAGTATGGTGTTCAGTCTTTTCTATGAATTTAATCGTAAGTGTGTTTCTTTTGAAATTTTTCTGCAATTGCTGGCGAAATTTATTCAGTTCGCTCTGGAGGTAGCGATCTTCAACCACCAAGTTATGAGAAACACATGCTTCTACTATACGTTGGGCACGCACTGTAGCTATAGGTAATTTTGGAGACAACTTTCGAAACTGCAATTTAGAAATTAATAAAATATTAACAGCGTACCATAATAGATGTTGCTTTATGTTAGCTTCTTAAACTTTTACAATGTAATTATCTTATCTGTTACTGACATTTCTCTTAAAATATACAAGAACAATAAGATATCTTTAAAGTAAATCTTATAGCATATCTCCACTTAGAGCTTTAGTCGAGATTTAGGGATCTGTAAGGATTTAACGTTAAACCTTACAAACTTTATCATACAAAATTAAACCTCGACACGCAGAAGACTTAAGTTAAATCTTCATTAAATCTTTAATCATTTGTTCAATCATTACAATATTTCAGGTATGGAAACCTAAAATTCATGTGTCATGTAATTTTTCGATAAGAAAATATTTTAAAGTAGGAGCAGCTTTTAATTCATGTATGACAGATACTTTTGAAGGTTTACAGGTACAAAAAAATTTAGCAAAATAGAATATTTAGATATTTTTTTTTTTTTGCTTTGTGGAACATGTTAAAACGTATGTATTTAACTCTAGAACGTATTTTTTTTTGTGGCTGAAAAACTTCTCAAAAAATAAAACTGTGAAAGTGGCCCCACATTATAGTTTTTTTAATATGAAAAAAATAAAACTTCAAATAAATGATAGTGGAGACAGTGCACGTTAAAATATGAGATTTAATAAATCTTAACAGTTAAAACTCTAGGTAGAGATATGCTATAAGTTTTGTAAACTGTTACACATTTTTTGTTATACTCAGTTGAGCAGAGCTCACAGAGTATATTAACTTTGATTGGATAACGGTTGGTTGTACAGGTATAAAGGAATCGAGATAGATATAGACTTCCATATATCAAAATAATCAGTATCGAAAAAAAATTCGATTGAGCCATGTCCGTCCGTCCGTCCGTCTGTCCTTTAACACGATAACTTGAGTAAATTTTGAGGTATCTTGATGAAATTCAGTATGTAGGTTCCTGGGCACTCATCTCAGATCGCTATTTAAAATGAACGATATCGGACAATAACCACGCCCACTTTTTCGATATCGAAAATTTCGAAAAATCGAAAAAGTGCGATAATTCATTACCAAATACGGATTAAGCGATGAAACTTGGTAGGTGAGTTGGACTTATGACGCAGAATAGAAAACTAGTAAAATTTTGGACAATGGGCGTGGCACCGCCCACTTTTAAAAGAAGGTAATTTAGAAGTTTTGCAAGCTGTAATTTCGCAGTCGTTGAAGATATCATGATGAAATTTGGCAGGAACGTTACTCTTATTACTATATGTCTGCTTAATAAAAATTACCAAAATCGGAGAACGACCAGCCCACTTTTTAAAAAAAAAATTTTTTTTAAATCAAATTTTAAAAGAAAAGTTAATATATTTACACTATATAAGAAATTATGTCAACACTCAACTCCAGTAATGATATGGTGCAACAAAATACAAAAATAAAAGAAAATTTCAAAATGGGCGTGGCTCCGCCCTTTTTCATTTAATTTGTCTATGATACTTTTAATGCCATAAGTCGAACAAAAATTTACCAATCGTTGTGAAATTTGGTAGAGGCTTAGATTCTAGGACGATAACAGTTTTCTGTGAAAAAGGGCGACATCGGTTGAAGCCACGCCCATTTTTTATACACAGTCGACCGTCTGTCCTTCCGCTCGGCCGTTAACACGATAACTTGAGCAAAAATCGATATGTCTTTACTAAACTCAGTTCACGTACTTATCTGAACTCACTTTGTATTGGTGTAAAAAATGGCCGAAATCCATGACCACGCCCACCTTTTCGATATCGAAAATTACGAAAAATGAAAAAAATTCCATAATTATATACCAAATACGAAAAAAGGGATGAAACATGGTAATTGTATTGGTCTATTGACGCAAAATATGACTTTAGAAAAAAACTTGGTAAAATGGGTGTGACACCTACCATATTAAGTAGAAGATAATGAAAAAGTTTTGCAGGGCGAAATCAAAAGCCCTTGGAATCTTGGAAGGAATACTGTTCGTGGTATTACATATATAAATAAATTAGCGGTACCCGACAGATGATGTTCTGGATCACCCTGGTCCACATTTGGGTCGATATCTCGAAAACGCCTTCACATATACAACTAAGGGCCGCTCCCTTTTAAAATATTCATTAATACCTTTAATTTGATACCCATATCGTACAAACACATTCTAGAGTCACCCCTGGTCCACCTTTATGGCGATATCTCGAAAAGTCGTCCACCTATAGAACTAAGGCCCACGCCCTTTTAAAATACTCATTAACACCTTTCATTTGATACCCATATCGTACAAACAAATTCTAGAGTCACCCCTGGTCCACCTTTATGGCGATATCTCGAAAGGCGTCCACCTATAGAACTAAGGCCCACGCCCTTTTTAAATACTCACTAACACCTTTCGTTTGATACCCATATTGTACAAACGCATTCTAGAGTCAACCCTGGTCCGCTTTTATAACGATATTCCGGAAAGGCGTCCACCTATAGAACTAAGGCCCACTCCCTTTCAAAATACTCGTTAACACCTTTCATTTGATACCCATATAGTACAAACTAATTCTAGAGTCACCCCTGGTCCACCTTTATGGCGATATCTCGAAAAGGCGTCCACATATAGAACTAAGGCCCACGCCCTCTTAAAATACTTATAACCACCTTTCGTTTGATACCCATATTGTACAAAAGCATTCTAGAGTCAACCCTGGTCCACCTTTATAACGATATTCCGAATAGGCGTCCACCTATAGAACTAAGGCCCACTCCCTTTTAAAATACTCATTAACACTTTTCGTTTGATACTAATATCGTACAAACAAATTCTAGAGTCACCCCTGGTCCATCTTTATGGCGATATCTCGAAACGGCGTCCATCTATAGAACTTAGGCCCACTCCCTTTTAAAATTATCATTAACACATTTCATTTGATACCCATATCGTACAAAATAAATTCTAGAGTCACCCCTGGTCCACCTTTATGGCGATATCTCGAAAAGGCGTCCACCTATAGTACTTAGGCCCACTCCCTTTTAAAATTATCATTAACACATTTCATTTGATACCCATATCGTACAAACAAATTCTAGAGTCAGGCCTGGTCCACCTTTATGGCGATATCCCTAAATGGCGTCCATCTATAGAACTATGGCCCACTTCCTCTTAAAATACTCTTTAATACCTTCCATTTGATACATATGTCATACAAACACATTGCAGGGTTACCCTAGGTTTTTTTTACAACATTGTGATTTCCCTTACTTTGTCTCCACAGCTCTCAACTGAGTATGTAATGTTCGGTTACACCCGAACTTAGCCTTCCTTACTTGTTTTTTATTTTTTTATTTTTTATTCAAGCATTTCTTGAATAATGAATAACACAGGTCAACAAACAAATTTTTTTTGTACATGGGTTTTGTCCTATATATTCGGATTCTATGTTCAATTCTATAAAAAAAAAATGCAATTACGAATCAAAAATATTTGGTTTTGTAGAAGTTATAGCGATTTGAAAATTTTGCATTTTTGCACCAGGCTAATGTAGGTCCTTTCGCGCTATTTCGGTCGATAAAGGGCGGCGGGTAGCTACCTGATGCAGCAATGCATCGAAAAAAGATCTACTTAAAGCACAACATACTTAGGTTACATATAACATACTTGGTATGCAGGTTCCTGAGCACTCATCTCAGATCGCTATTTAAAATGACCGATATCGGACTATAACCACGCCCACTTTTTCGATATCGAAAATTTCGAAAAACCGAAAAAGTGCGATAATTCATTACCAAAAACGGATAAAGCGATGAAACTTGGTAAGTGAGTTGAAATTATGACGCAGAATAGAAAATTAGTAAAATGTTGGACAATGGGCGTGGCACCGCCCACTTTTAAATGAAGGTAATTTAAAATTTTGCAAGCTGTAATTTGGCAGTCGTTGAAGATATCATGATGAAATTTGGCAGGAACGTTGCCCCTATTACTATATGTATGCTCAATAAAAATTAGCAAAATAGGAGAACGACCACGCCCACTTAAAAAAAATTTTTTTTTTAAAGAAAAATTTTAACAAAAAATGTAATAATATCTTTACAGTATAAAAGTAAATTATGTCAACATTGAACTCCAGTAATGATATGGTGCAACAAAATACAAAAATAAAAGAAAATTTCAAAATGGGCGTGGCTCCGCCCTTTTTCATTTAATTTATCTAGGATACTTTTAATGCCATAAGTCGAACAAAAATGTAGCAATCCTTGTGCAATTTGGTAGGGGCTTAGATTCTAGGACGATAACTTATTTCTGTGAAAAAGGGCGAAATCGGTTGAAGCCACGCCAAGTTTTTATACACAGTCGACCGTCTGTCCTTCCGCTCGGCCGTTAACACGATAACTTGAGCAAAAATCGATATATCTTTACTAAACTCAGTTCACGTACTTATCCGAACTCACTTTGAATTGGTATTAAAAATGGCCAAAATCCGACTATGACCACGCATACTTTTTCGATATCGAAAATTACGAAAAATGAAAAAAATGCCATAATTCTATACCAAATACGAAAAAAGGGATGAAACATGGTATTTGAATTGTTTTATGGACGCAAAATATTACTTTGGAAAAAAACTTTGTAAAATGGGTGTGAAACCTACCATATTAAGTAGAAGAAAATGAAAAAGTTCTGCAGCCGAATTAAAAAACCCTTGAAATCTTGGCAGGAATATTGTTCGTGGTATTACATATATAAATAAATTAGCGGTATCCAACAGATGATGTTCTGGGTCACCTTGGTCCACATTTTGGTCGATATCTGGAAAACGCCTTCACATATACAACTACCACCACTCCGTTTTAAAACCCTCATTAATACCTTTAATTTGATACCCATATCGTACAAACATATTCTAGAGTCACCCCTGGTCCACCTTTATGGCAATATCTCGAAAAGGCGTCCACCTATAGAACTAAGTACCACGCCCTTTTAAAATACTCATTAACACCTTTCATTTGATACCCATATCGTACAAACATATTCTAGAGTAACCCCTGGTCCACCTTTATGGCGATATCTCGAAAAGGCGACCACCTATAGAACGAAGGCCCGCTCCCTTTTAAAAAGACTCATTAACACCTTTCATTTGATACCCATATCGTACAAAGAAAGTCTAGAGTCACCCCTGGTCCACCTTTATGGCGATATCTCGAAAAGGCGTCCACCTATAGAACTAAAGCCCACTCCCTTTTAAAATACTCATTAACACCTTTCGTTTGATACCCATATTGTACAAACGCATTCTTGAGTCACCCCTGGTCCACCTTTATGGCGATATCTCGAAAGGACGACCACCTATACAACTACCAACACTCCCTTTTAAAACCCTCATTAATACCTTTAATTTGATACCCATATCGTACAAACATATTCTAGAGTAACCCCTGGTCCACCTTTATGGCGATATCTCGAAAAGGCGACCACCTATAGAACGAAGGCCCACTCCCTTTTAAAAAGACTCATTAACACCTTTCATTTGATACCCATATCGTACAAAGAAAGTCTAGAGTCACCCCTGGTCCACCTTTATGGCGATATCTCGAAAAGGCGTCCACCTATAGAACTAAAGCCCACTCCCTTTTAAAATACTCATTAACACCTTTCGTTTGATACCCATATTGTACAAACACATTCTAGAGTCACCCCTGGTCCACCTTTATGGCGATATCTCGAAAAGGCGTCCACCTATAGAACTAAGGCCCACTCCCTTTTAAAATACTCATTAACCCCTTTCATTTGATACCCATATCGTACAAACAAATTCTAGGGTCACCCCTGTCCACCTTTATGGCGATATCTCGAAACGGCCTCCACCTATGGAACCAAGGATCACTCCCTTTTAAAATACTCATTAACACCTTTCATTTGATACCCATATCATACAAACAAATTCTAGAGTCAAACCTGATCCACATTTATGGCGATATCCCTAAATGGCGTCCACCAATAGAAATATGGCCCACTCCCTCATAATATACTCTTTAATGACTTTCATTTGATACACATGTCATACAAACACATTCCAGGGTTATCCTCGGTTCATTTTCCTACATGGTTATTTTCCCTTATGTTGTCACCATAGCTCTCAACTGAGTATGTAATGTTCGGTTACACCCGAACTTAACCTTCCTTACTTGTTTTTATAAACGTCCTTTGTGGACTTTCAATTTAACTATTCATGATGATGCAACCAATAAAGCTAACTGCTATATTTGGCATGAAACTATTGCGAAGCGTGTAGCCAATGATATCGGCTCGTGCATTTATAAATGTCTTCTGGGCTTACCCAATAATATGAAGCATGCCATTTTGTACAGCGATTCCTGCATTGGTCAGAACCGTAACTCATTTATTTGTGCTATGTTCGGAAAGGTATTGGACTATCATCCTACAATTGAGATGATTGATCAACAATTTCTTGTTGTTCGTCATACTCATCTAGAGTGTGATACAGTTCACCCACAAATAGAAAAGAAGAAATGAAACTCTTCTGTTTCTATTCAGCATCCCCATGACAGGTCTAATTTAATTGCTGCTACAAACAAAAATTATATTACTCAGCACATAAAACAGGAGGATTTCTACAATTTTCATGCATTGATGAAAGACAAATATACCTGTCGAAGCAATAACACCAATGCACAGTGTTTCGTGTAGAACAAGCTAGCTGGACAAAATTATTTTATGAGACTTTCCGTTTCATATGCAGTCATTTATTACAACTACGTCATTTTTTTCAGCCATATGTTCTTTTTTTTATTTTTTTCCAAAAATTTTACTTCATATGCATACATTTGCTTATTTCATATACAGTAACTCATGTGAATAAGTGACACAGATCCAAAAAAAATTTAAAGGACTTAAGAATATTACGTAATTGTACTCAAATTGAATGGAATACAAATCTCAATACTTTAAAAAATTCTAAAAATTCGGAAAAAAAATTAAAATTTTTTATGAAAATTCGTCGAATTTTTCAAACATTTTTATACTCAGTTGAGCAGAGCTCACAGAGTATATTAACTTTGATTGCATAACGGTTGGTTGTACAGGTATAAAGGAATCGAGATAGATATAGACTTCCATATATCAAAATCATCAGTATCGAAAAAAATTCGATTAAGCCATGTCCGTCCGTCCGTCCGTCCGTCTGTCCGTTAACACGATAACTTGAGTAAATTTTGAGGTATCTTGATGAAATTTGGTACGTAGGTTCCAGGGCACTCATCTCAGATCGCTATTTAAAATGAACGATATCGGACAATAACCACGCCCACTTTTTGGATATCGAAAAATCGAAAAAGTGCGATAATTCATTACCAAATACGCATTAAGCGATGAAACTTGGTAGGTGAGTTGAGCTTATGACGCAGAATAGAAAACTAGTAAAATTTTGGACAATGGGAGTGGCACCGCCCACTTTTAAATGAAGGTAATTTAGAAGTTTTGCAAGCTGTAATTTGGCAGTCGTTGAAGATATCATGATGAAATTTGGCAGGAACGTTACTCTTATTACTTTATGTCTGCTTAATAAAAATTAGTAAAATCGGAGAACGACCACGCCCACTTTTTAAAAAAAAATTTTTTTTAAATTCAAATTTTAAAAGAAAAGTTAATATCTTTACAGCATATAAGTAAATTATGCCAACATTCAACTCCAGTAATAATATGGTGCAAGAAAATACAAAAATAAAAGAAAATTTCAAAATGGGCGTGGCTTCGCCCTTTTTCATTTAATTTGTCTAGGATGCTTGTAATGCCATAAGTCGAACAAAAATTAACCAATCCTTGTGAAATAGGTAGAGGCTTAGCTTCTAGGACGATAAATGTTTCCTGTGAAAAAGGGCGAAATCGGTTGAAGCCACTCCCAGTTTTTATACACAGTCGACTGTCTGTCCTTCCGCTCGGCCGTTAACACGATAACTTGAGCAAAAATCGATATATCTTTACTAAACTCAGTTCACGTACTTATCTGGACTCACTTTGTATTGGCATAAAAAATGGCCGAAATCCGACTATGACCACGCCCACTTTTTCGATATCGAAAATTACGAAAAATGAAAAAAATGCCATAATTATATACCAAATACGAAAAAATGGATGAAACATGGTAATTGTATTGGTCTATTGACGCAAAATATAACTTTAGAAAAAAACTTGGTAAAATGGGTGTGACACCTACCATATTAAGTAGAAGAAAATGAAAAAGTTTTGCAGGGCGAAATCAAAAGCCCTTGGAATCTTGGAAGGAATACTGTACGTGGTATTACATATATAAATAAACTAGCGGTACCCGACAGATGATGTTCTGAATCACCCTGGTCCACATTTTGGTAGATATCTCGAAAACGCCTTCACATATACAACTAAGGGCCACTCCCTTTTAAAACCCTCATTAATAGCTTTAATTTGATACCCATATCGTACAAACACATTCTAGAGTCACCCCTGGTCCACGTTTATGGCGATATCTCGAAAAGGCGTTCACATATAGAACTAAGGCCCACTCCTTTTTAAAATACTCATTAACACCTTTCATTTGATACCCATATCGTACAAACAAATTCTAGAGTCACCCCTGGCCCACCTCTATGGCGATATCTCGAAAAGGCATCCACCTATAGAACTAAGGCCCACTCCCTTTTAAAATACTCATTAACACCTTTCATTTGATACCCATATCGTACAAACAAATTCTAGAGTCACCCCTGCTCCACCTTTATGTCGATATCTCGAAAAGGCGTCCACCTATATAACTAAGGCCCACGCCTTTTTAAAATACTCATTAACACCTTTCATTTGATACTCATATCGTACAAAAAAATTCTAGAGTCACCCCTGGCCCACCTCTATGGCGATATCTCGAAAAGGCATCCACCTATAGAACTAAGGCCCACTCCCTTTTAAAATACTCATTAACACCTTTCATTTGATACCCATATCGTATAAACAAATTCTAGAGTCACCCCTGGTCCACCTTTATGTCGATATCTCGAAAAGGCATCCACCTATAGAACTAAGGCCCACGCCCTTTTAAAATACTCATTAACACCTTTCATTTGATACCCATATCGTACAAACAAATTCTAGAGTCACCCCTGGGCCACCTTTATGGCGATATCTCGAAAAGGCGTCCACCTATAGAACTAAGGCTCACACCCTTTTAAAATACTCATTAACACCTATCATTTGATACCCATATCGTACACAAAAGTTCTAGAGTCACCCCTGGCCCACCTTTATGGCGATATCTCGAAAAGGCATCCACCTATAGAACTAAGGCCCACTCCCTTTTAAAATACTCATTAACACCTTTCATTTGATACCCATATCGTACAAACAAATTCTAGAGTCACCCCTGGTCTACCTTTATGGAGATATCTTGAAAATGCGTCCACCTATAGAACTAAGACCCACGCCCTTTTAAAATAGTCATTAACACCTTTCATTTGATACCCATATCGTACAAACAAATTCTAGAGTCACCTCTGGTCCACCTTTATGGCGATATCTCGAAAAGGCGTCCACCTATAGAACTAAGGCCCACACCCTTTTAAAATACTCATTAGCAACTTTCATTTGATACCAATATTGTACAAACGCATTCTAGGGTCACCCCTGGTCCACGTTTATGGCGATATCCCGAAAAGGCGTCCACCCATAGAACAAAGGCCCACTCCCTTTTAAAAAACTTATTACACTTTTCGTACAATATGGGTGTTGTACAAACTCATTCTAGTGTCAACCCAGGTCCACTTTTATAACGATATTCCGAAAAGGCGTCCACCTATAGAACTAAGGCCCACTCCCTTTTAAAATACTCATTAACACCTTTCATTTGATACCCATATAATACAAACAAATTCTAGAGTCACCCCTGGTCCACGTTTATGGCGATATCTCGAAAAGGCGTCCACATATAGAACTAAGGCCCACGCCCTCTTAAAATACTCATTAACACCTTTCATTTGACACTCATATCGTACAAACAAATTCTAGAGTCACTCCTGGTCCATCTTTATGGCGATATCTCGAAAAGGCGTCTATCTATAGTACTTAGGCCCACGCTCTTTTAAAATACTCATTAATACCTTTTATTTGATACCCATATCGTACAAAATAAATTCTAGAGTCACCCCTGGTCCACCTTTATGGCGATATCTCGAAAAGACGTCCACCTATAGAACTTAGGCCCACTCCCTTTTAAAATTATCATTAACACATTTCATTTGATACCCATATCGTACAAACAAATTCTCGAGTCAGGCCTGGTCCACCTTTATGGCGATATCCCTAAATGGCGTCCATCTATAGATCTATGGCCCACTTCCTCTTAAAATACTCTTTAATACCTTCCATTTGATACACATGTCATACAAACACATTCCAGGGTTACCCTAGGTTCCTTTTACAACATGGTGATTTCCCTTACTTTGTCTCCACAGCTCTCAACTGAGTATGTAATGTTCGGTTACACCCGAACTTAGCCTTCCTTACTTGTTTAAATATAATTTAGTTTTTGTTAGAGATCGTGACAAATTTTCGTATGGGAAATTAGTTAAATAAATTTGAGTAAGCGAAAATTGTAAGAATTGTCCAAAAAGGGGTGTCTATTTATTTATGTGAGTGACTGTACATATCGTCGCTGCGCCAAAAAATTGAGTTATATGTTTTTTTCGATTTTTTTTATTACATATTTATTTAGCACTATCTGCTAGCCACATTTCTGCATTTGCCGTTTTTTGATATCTTTCTTTGGTTAGAAGTTATCAAAAACAGCTATATGCTCTCAGTAGTAGAAATGCCCTGCAAAATCAGTTATACATCTACTTGCGTATAATTATTTTTGATTGCAGGCGAACCTGCTTTTATTTTTGTGTACAAAAATTATTTAAAACAAGTAAGAACGGGACTGTCTTCGGCTGTGCCGAAGACTTCATACCTTTTATGAATGGGGCTGAACAATAATCTTATCACGTTCGTAATCTCCGAATAATCGGATGTATAAGATAAGAAATATATAGGGAACAGATCTACATACCTTAACGATTTTTAAGATAAATATAAAATAAAAAACAGGTAGGTACTTTGTGTGAGGATGCAAAGTTTCAGGTTTTTTGTGGTCTGCGTGTAAAAACTATGACTACGAATCACGTATTTCAAAAATATATGACGAAAACGTAACTATTTGATGAAATTTGATGAATTTTGAAGATTCTAGCCGTAAAAAAGGGGTCAAAATGACAGTTTATATGAAGTATATAATATATATACGACCGATCTCTATGATTTTTTCAGACAACAATATATGCTATATACGTAAGCATTTTGTGAAATTTGAAGCTTCTAACTGTTAAAACGGGGCAGAAATTGCGCAAAGTTTCTTATCTGAACAATCGGTTGTATGGGATATATACTATATATACCACCGGTATCTATGATTTTCTCGGACAACAATATATGCTATATACGAAAGCATTTTGTGAAATTTGAAGCTTCTAACTGTTAAAACGGGGCAGAAATTGCGCAAAGTTTCTTATCTGAACAATCGGTTGTATGAGATATATACTATGTATATCACCGATCTCAATGATTTTTTCAGACATCAATATATGCTATATACGTAAGCAATCAGTGAAATTTGAAGCTTCTAGCTGTTAAAATGGGGTAGAAATTGCGAAAAGTTTCTTATCTGAACAATCGGTTGTATGGGATATATACTATATATACCACCGGTATCTATGATTTTCTCAGACAACAATATATGCTATACACGTAAGCATTTGGTGAAATTTGAACATATCTAAACGATTTTTAAGATAAATATAAAATAAAAAATAGGTAGGTAATCTGTGTGAGGATGCAATGCTTCACGTTTTTTGTGGTCTGCATGTAAAAACTATGGCTACGAATCACGTATTTCAAAAATATATGACGTAAACGTAACTATTTGATGAAATTTGATGAATCTTGAAGCTTCTAGCCGTAAAAAAGGGGTCAATATGACAGTTTATATGAAGTATATAATATATATACCACCGATCTCTATGATTTTTTCAGACAACAATATATGCTATATACGAAAGCATTTTGTGAAATTTGAAGCTTCTAACTGTTAAAACGGGGCAGAAATTGCGCAAAGTTTCTTATCTGAACAATCGGTTGTATGAGATATATACTATTTATACCACCGATCTCAATGATTTTTTCAGACATCAATATATGCTATATACGTAAGCAATCAGTGAAATTTGAAGCTTATAGCTGTTAAAATTGGGTAGAAATTGCGAAAAGTTTCTTATCTGAACAATCGGTTGTATGAGATATATACTATATATACAACCGATCTCTGTCATTTTTTCAGACAACAATATATGCTATATAAGTAAATATTCGGTGAAATTTGAAGCTTCTAGCTGTTAAAATGGGGCTAAAATTTGCGAAAATATATATATATATACTATATATATATACTATATATACCACCATATATATACTATATATACCACCGATCTTTATGATCTTTTCAGACAACAATATATGCTATATACGTAAGCATTCGCTGAAATTTGAAGCCTCTAGCTCTTAAAATAGGGCAGTAATTACGAAAAGTTCCTTATCTGAACAATCGGTTGTGGGGGATATATACTATATATAGAACCGATCTCTATGATTTTTTCAGACAACAATATATGCTATATACGTAAGCAATCAGTGAAATTTGAAGCTTATAGCTGTCAAAATGGGGTAGAAATTGCGAAAAGTTTCTTATCTGAACAATCGGTTGTATGAGATATATACTATATATAGAACCGATCTCTATGATTTTTTCAGACAACAATATATGCTATATACGTAAGCAATCAGTGAAATTTGAAGCTTATAGCTGTCAAAATGGCGTAGAAATTGCGAAAAGTTTCTTATCTGAACAATCGGTTGTATGAGATATATACTATATATACAACCGATCTCTATGATTTTTTCAGACAACAATATATGCTATATACGTAAGCAATCGGTGAAATTTGAAGCTTATAGCTGTTAAAATGGGGTAGAAATTGCGAAAAGTTTCTTATCTGAACAATCGGTTGTATGAGATATATACTATATATAGAACCGATCTCTATGATTTTTTCAGACAACAATATATGCTATATACGTAAGCAATCAGTGAAATTTGAAGCTTATAGCTGTCAAAATGGGGTAGAAATTGCGAAAAGTTTCTTATCTGAACAATCGGTTGTATGAGATATATACTATATATACAACCGATCTCTATGATTTTTTCAGACAACAATATATGCTATATACGTAAGCAATCGGTGAAATTTGAAGCTTATAGCTGTTAAAATGGGGTAGAAATTGCGAAAAGTTTCTTATCTGAACAATCGGTTGTATGAGATATATACTATATATACAACCGATCTCTATGATTTTTTCAGACAACAATATATGCTATATAAGTAAATATTCGGTGAAATTTGAAGCTTCTAGCTGTTAAAATGGGGCTAAAATTTGCGAAAATATATATATATATACTATATATATATGTGGACGAACACAAGCGGGCGAAATGGGAAGAGCACCTAAGAGGTTGTAACCTCTCTACCGGTGTAGGTAAACTTTGGTCCACCGTAAAGTCCCTATCGAATCCGACTAAGCACAAAGACAAAGTTTCCATCGCCTTTGGCGATAAGGTGCTGTCGGATGCGAAAAAATGCGCGAGCGCTTTCTGCCGACAATATATAATGCATCCTACGGTCGACAAAGATAGACGGAGAGCCAATAGACACGCACATAAACACAAACTCAGCGCGTCACCAATTACCATCACCGCTAGAGAGGTTGAGGACGCCATTGGTCGCGCTAAACCATCCAAAGCAGTGGGCCCAGACGGCATAGCCATGCCGATGCTTAAAAACCTAGGGAAAGAGGGTTTCAAATATTTAGCGCATGTCTTCAACCTGTCTCTTTCCACCTTTGTCATACCCGAGAAATGGAAAATGGCCAAGGTGGTCCCGCTACTAAAGCCTGGGAAACCAGCTAACGTAGGTGAGTCATATCGTCCGATATCTCTCCTATCGCCAGTGGCAAAGACGCTTGAAGCCATTTTGCTCCCTTATTTCCAAGCACATTTGCAGCTAGCCCCTCATCAGCATGGCTTCAGAAAACTCCATAGCACTACCTCCGCGCTAAATGTCATTAGCACCCAGATAAATTGCGGTTTGAATCAATATCCCCACCATAGAACAGTACTCGTAGCGTTAGACCTATCAAAAGCTTTTGATACGGTCAACCATGGCTCGTTACTGCAAGACCTGGAAGGGTCCACCCTTCCCCCATGTCTTAAAAGGTGGACCGCAAATTATCTGGGTGGTCGGCAGGCATCGGTGCAATTCAGAAACGAAACATCAAAACAAAGGAGAATTAAACAAGGGGTGCCACAGGGTGGTGTTCTACATATCTAAGCTACCTTCACCACCGGAAGGAGTCACAATCGTTTCCTACGCCGATGACTGCACAATAATGGCCACAGGCCCAGGCCCAAAGATCGATGAGCTATGCAATAAAATAAACGGCTATCTCCCTGATCTCTCCAGTTTTTTCGCCTCGCGAAACCTGGCATTGTCACCGACTAAATCTTCCGCGACCTTATTTACACCATGGACGCCCCAAATGTCGACCATATTGAACATCCACGTCGATGGCACTACGCTACCGACTGTCCTACACCCCAAAATCTTGGGTGTGACGTTTGATTAGGATCTACATTTTGGTGCGCACGCAACCGCAATTGTTCCAAGAATTCAGAGCCGTAATAAAATCCTCAAATCCCTTGCTGGCAGTACCTGGGGAAAAGATAAAGAAACGCTCTTGACCACATACAAAGCAATTAGCCAGCCGATTACGTGCTACGCGTCACCCATATGGTCGCCAAGCCTAAAAACCACCCACTGGAAGAAACTACAGGCCTGCCAAAATACTGCTCTCAGAATCGCCACGGGCTGTCTTCTTATGTCCCCAGAACACCATCTGCATAATGAGGCGAGAATACTCCCCATCAGGGAGAGAAATGAGATGCTGACCAAACAGTTTCTGTTGAATACCCAGAAACCTGGGCATCCCAACGGACATCTGATTGACGAACCAGCACCGCCTAGGGGCCTAAGGAGTCATCTCCGTAAGCATTTTGAGGAAATACGGCACCTGAGAACCCAGCCGTATGAAGCGGAAAAACACAAGCAGGTCCTTGGTGAACTCCATAGACAGGCGTCGGACCTTTATGTCGGGAATTGCCCGGTGAATCCAGTACTTGAAGAAAAATATCCAGAACTCGCAGAAGAGGAACGCATACTCCCCAGGGAAACGCGTGTCACTCTTGCTCAACTTCGTTCTGGATACTGTAACAGGTTAAACTCTTACCTATCCAGAATTAACCCCGACATACAAAATGTATGCCCTGCTTGCAATGTGTCCCCACATGACACCAACCATCTCTTTAATTGTAATGTGGAACCAACGCCTCTAACACCCCTTTCCTTATGGTCCACCCCTGTTGAAATGGCAAGTTTTCTTGGACTCCCGTTAGAGGATATTGATGACAATTTGTGATCGGTCGCGGCTATTAGGTGGGGCGAGCATTGCTACAACAACAACAACAACAACAACTATATATACCACCATATATATACTATATATACCACCGATCTTTATGATATTTTCAGACAACAATATATGCTATATACGTAAGCATTCGCTGAAATTTGAAGCCTCTAGCTCTTAAAATAGGGCAGTAATTACGAAAAGTTCCTTATCTGAACAATCGGTTGTGGGGGATATATACTATATATACGACCGATCTCATAAATTTTTTCAGGCAACAATATGTTCAATATACGAAAGTATATGGTGAAGTTTGAAGCTTCAATCTGTTAAATTGGGTAAGATATTACAAAAATCCTCTTTTTCTGAAAAATCGGTTGTATGGAGGATATATGCTATAGTGGTCCGATCCGGTCGGTTCCGACAAATGTCTAATCGGACACCCAAATACACCTGCTCACCAAATTTTATCAAGATATCTCAAAAATTGAGGGACTAGTTTGCATACAAACAGACAGACGGACAGACGGACATGGCTAAAACAACTCAGCTCTTCAACCTGATTATTTCGGTATACTTAATGGTGGGTCTATCTATTTTCCTTTAAGGACTTACAATTTTCGGTTTCGTGACGAAATTAATATACCATTTCATTTTCATGAAAGGTATAAAAAGCTATGTACATATAGTTCAGGTGTCCCGAAGACTATACATAGATATTAACCATCCTATTATTGAAATCCACAGGTAAAAAGTCATAGACTTAAAATAACGCTTTAAATTACCATAATTGTACATTTTTGGACAGTTGAAATATGGAAAAAATGGGATGCAATCTCAATGAAGAAACCGGCTTATTCGAGGACCTCAACAGTGATAGCGGTCAAAATATGGAAGCAACGGAATGCTTCCTTAACGAAGAGACTGGATTATTTTATATACCAGAGGATAACCCGAAATAATACAGTATCCTTACCAAAGAAGTCAAGACCTTCATCGTCTGTATCCGTATTCTTGCCAAAGGAGCCAAGACCAACAAGGTCTGATTCTGTTTTAAAGTGGCTGGATATACTACCAAAGATACCTAGTCACTATTGCAGAGCAACGTCTAATCGTATTTATGTGGAGGATATATTTAAATCTAAAACGCATATACATAAAATATACACTGAATAGTGTAGCAGCAATAAGGAGGTTCCTGTTATGCGAAAAAAGTTTTGTGAAGATCTAAACTCCCATAAAATATCTATATTCAAGCCCAGGAAGGACCAGTGCGACACTTGTGTTGGATATAAAGAGGGCAATGTTACCGTTTCCAATTATGAATTACATATTGCCAAAAAAATGAAGCTACGGAAGCAAAAAATTGGGCTTTAGAAAAGATGTCAGCTGAAACTTTAGTATTGACAATGGGCATGCAGAGTGTGTTGCTCTGTCCAAAACTCCTTGTTTCAGAACAATACTATAAAATGAAGCTAGCAGTACATAACTTTTCGATTTATTTAAAAAATACCAAAGATGTATATTTGTACGCATGGCATGAATGCGACGGCGGTGTAACAGCTAACAATATAACGAGTTGTATTGTACACTTTTTAAAGGAATATACCACTTCATATAAACAAGTGAGAAGAAGATGATATCCGATGGATGCATGTACCAGAACAAAAATAGAATACTTAGCAGTGCCTTAGCAAACCTATCATCAGGAGGTGGCTTGGAAATAGAGCAAATAATTTTAGAAAGAGGGCATACTATGATGGAGGTTGACAGCGTCCACTCTACATTAGACAACATGTTTAGGCCACCCATTTATTCCCCAATGGACTATGTAAGTCGTATGAGGCAGGCAAGGCCTTTACAACCTTATATTGTTAATTATTTAGAGTACACTTTTTTTTTAAATTATGAAAAAGTTCCAAGTAAGCTTTCAAGTATAATACCAGGTAAAAAATCTGGGGAAGCCACTGTCAGCGATATCAGAGGATTACTTTATATAAATGGCGAAGTTAAGTTTAAGTTACGTCATACCGAAACCGTCATACCCCTAAAATCACCTGCCTTGCAGACTCAAGATAAACCTAAGTCGTTGTATGATGGTCCAATAAAAATTGACCAATCTAAATACAGTAGCCTACAATCGTTAAAACAATACATGCACAAAGACTTCCATTCATTTTATGATAGTTTATCTCGATAAAAACTTTGTATTAATATTTTATGCAATTGACTGTGTTACGCATCTGTTATTAAACTATAAATCTATATTAAGACTCATATGCATATATGTACGTGCATACATATGTATCTAATATAAACTGAATTATTTGCCTATTAAAATTACAACCTTAATATTTTTAATTCCATTTAAAAGAATTAGCGAAGAATTGTATACACAACTTTCACGATTTCTTACCCCCACTAGCAAATTGAAATAATTTGTAAAAAGAGCTATGTGTTGTAAAACGGCGCAAATGCTTCATGCAAAGTGGTTGGTCAAAAAAAGAAAAAAAAATTGCAAAGTCTATTACATATGTGTAGTATCATTAGTTAACAATGGAAACTAGAAAAAATATTCTCTAGGATCACCAGGAAACGGTTTTTTTGCTCTCCTAAAAAGTTGCTGAAAAACGTATAGCTCTTTTTGTTGGCGCAGCGACGATATGTACATACATATTGTAACGATTTTGCTTGCAAATCCTCTTATGTGCAATCCTCTGCTAAGTTCGTATCGCTAAACTGTTGAATAAATAACTCCAATATTGAATAATGGAAAAATGGCCTTTATTGAAGTACTTCACAATAACACTTATACTTTGCTACTCGCTGGCTTAATAACCAAACTGATTGATAACTCAAATTAAACTCTACTATTGGCCGCCAGATCGCGTGCTTAATCAATAACTGATTGATTGGTCAACTCAAACTGAATTACATTTTACTCGCTTGTGCCGCTTTTATAGTTTACGCAGCATACATCTAGGCTCTTCTATTTCCAGAACTTACCAACTATTTCGAGTGTTTATAGTTCTCATATAGTTTCTACTTGTTTACAATTTTCTACTTTTCAGCGTCTCTCAGATGTATGTGAGTTTGTAGTTTACAGTCTCTCGCACACACATAGGCGTATAAGTAAATGCATCTGTGTGTGACATCTCTCGGCTGCCTTATATATGTGTATACATGATTTGATTATTGACGTGAACATCGCTTAGCATCGCCTTAGTGATGGTATAGCTTAGGGATGCTAATATCCGTGACACTGCCCTCCACCTAAGTCTGATCGTCCCGATCAGACAAATCTCTCGATCTAAACGCTGCTAGCATCGCCAAATGTACCACTCTTCTACTCCGTGGTTTCTCAATGCTTTGTATGCGGTAGATGGTATCACTGATCTTCTTCACAACCTTGTACGGGCCTTCCCAACTGCACCGAAATTTGGATGGAACACCTTTCCGCCGGTGAGGGTTGTATAACAGTACCAAATCTCCCGCCAAGAAACCTTTCGAATTATTTTCCTTGTCGTACCTGTGTTTCATCTTACTACTCATTATCCTGGATCGTTCCCTCGCACTCTGTTGCTTGACCAATGAAGAACTACTTCGCAGAGCTTGCGCTGGACGGATTTCCTTTGCATAATCAGTATCGTTCCGACGCTTCACAACAGTAGTGTGCCTTGGCTTGAAACCACCCTTGCATTCTTTCTTCGTTTCAGTACGTCCGTTAGGGCTTTTCAATGCCAGTGTTTCTCTCACAGGTACCTTCGGTTTTGATTTGTTTGGCCCATTTGTTCCATCAACCTTTACCTTTGAATTTCGTGGCCTTCGTCGAGTCTTCTCCACCAGTACTCGATTACTGCTGAACCCTTTTTCCAAACTAAAGTTAAGTGGCACATCTTGGTTCTCATAACACATCACCCTTCTCTGCATATCGATCTTGATGTCATGGTCAACCAAGAAATCCACTCCCAATATAACTTCATCAACAATCTCCGCCACAACAAATTTGTGTAGAACCATGACCTTCCCAATCAATACTTCACATATCACTTCTCCCTGAACTTGGTTATACTCGCCAGTGACCGTACGCAACTTTGCTCCAGGTAACGGTTTTACTCTCCTGTTGACCAAGTCAGATCGGATCAAGGAATGAGATGCGCCCGTATCTACAGTCAGTACTCGTTCTTTGCCATCCACATTCCCTCTGACGGTAAGACTGCTTGATTTCCTTCCAATTTGCGACACAGATATCACAGGGCATTCAATAGCTGGATCTAGCTCTCTACCTCTTACTCGCTCTTGCTCATCTCCTCCAGCTTTGCGTTTACGGCCACCCACATTGTTGGAACTATTAAGACCAAGATCGCAATGACGTGCTATGTGACCGGACTTCCCGCATTTGAAGCATTTGATAACTTTTTCACTTCGCTTTTGCGATCCTTTCAGTGCCTCCAATATTGCGTCTACCCACTCTGGCCTTTCTACTTCCACACGGCGTGCTTTGAAAACTGGCTTACACAGAAGCGACGCCGTTTCCTGAATCAGAGCTTGTGACACCGTTTCTGCGAATGTTGGCTTTGGGTTCGCGTATGTGGCTCGCTTCGTTTCGACGTCCCTTATGCCATTTATAAAGCTCTGAATCTTCACTCTTTCCGTGTATTCCACGGGTGCATCCGCATTTGCAAGATGAGCCAATCTTTCAATGTCCGAAGCAAACTCCTGCAAAGTCTCGTTAGCTTTTTGGTAGCGGTTTTGCAATTCTATTTGAAATATCTGTTTCCTGTGTTCGCTTCCGTATCGCCGTTCTACAGCAGCCATCAGTGCGTCATAACTGTTCCGTTCGTACTCTGGAATAGTCTGTAAGATTTCGGCAGCTGGTCCTTTCAATGCTACGAAGAGTGCGGCAACTTTATCTTCCACATTCCAGTTGTTCACTGCTGCGGTCTTCTCAAACTGTAGCTTAAAGACCTGGAAAGGAACAGAACCGTCAAAGGATGGTGTTTTTACCTTTGAATTACTAGTTGAAACTGCTGGGCGATTCAGTTGCAACTGCTCGATACGTCCTCTCAAAGCATCCACCTCGGCCTCGATTTTTTCTTCAAACTGTAAAATTTTTGCATCTTGCGCCTCCAACTTCGAGGAAATACGTCCTTCTTGCTCTTCCAGTTGAGCAGAGATCTGCGATGATATCTGTGCTGAAATTTGAGCCGACATTTCGGATATCCGTGCCTCTTGTGCTTCAATCTTCGCTGTTATACGGTTCTCCTGCGATTCCAGCTGAGATGACATTTGCGACGACATTTCGGATATACGCGTTTCTTGTGCTTCCATCTGGGATACCATATACGTCTTCTGTTCTTCTAGTTGAGATGACATATACGTTTTCTGTTCTTCTAGTTGAGATGCCACTGTCGATGTTTGAGCAGATATTGCAGCCAAAATCATGTTCAAGTCTGTGTTCGCCATTGTCTGCGGTGTTTCTTCGATTTTTGTTATTTCCTCGCCATCAAGATGAAAGTCATACTCTTCCACATCAATTCCTTCTCCTTCCATTGCCTCTCGTAGCCGTGCCTGAAGTTCAAGTTTAACGCCGCTTGTATTCAATCCACGGCTCTCCAACTCCTTCTTTAGTTGCTGGATCTTCAATTCACTGAACTTTGCCATGTCCTTGTTGTCCTCTGGAATTTATTCAACAATCCCACTTCTGACACCAATTGTAACGATTTTGCTTGCAAATCCTCTTATGTGCAATCCTCTGCTAAGTTCGTATCGCTAAACTGTTGAAAAAATAACTCCAATATTGAATAATGGAAAAATGGCCTTTATTGAAGTACTTCACAATAACACTTATACTTTGCTACTCGCTGGCTTAATAACCAAACTGATTGATGACTCAAATTAAACTCTACTATTGGCCGCCAGATCGCGTGCTTAATCAATAACTGATTGATTGCTCAACTCAAACTGAATTACATTTTACTCGCTTGTGCCGCTTTTATAGTTTACGCAGCATACATCTAGGCTCTTCTATTTCCAGAACTTACCAACTATTTCGAGTGTTTATAGTTCTCATATAGTTTCTACTTGTTTACAATTTTCTACTTTTCAGCGTCTCTCAGATGTATGTGAGTTTGTAGTTTACAGTCTCTCGCACACACATAGGCGTATAAGTAAATGCATCTGTGTGTGACATCTCTCGGCTGCCTTATATATGTGTATACATGATTTGATTATTGACGTGAACATCGCTTAGCATCGCCTTAGTGATGGTATAGCTTAGGGATGCTAATATCCGTGACAATATTTTGTATTTATTTGAGTATTTATCCTGGCACTACAATTTTTACAAAATTATTTTATAGTACCAGTCAGGAATGTAAAAGTGAATTACAATAATAATAATAACAATGTAAATAATTAAATTAATTATGTGAAAATTACTTATTACAAAAAAACTTAAAAGTAAAGTATCATACAAAGTAGAAAAGACAATAGATTTAAATTAAATAAAACCTGATCCAACAAAAAGTTATAGGGTAGGTTATCTTTTATAATTATGTTATTATTCGCTATCATCATTTTCATTCGATGAGTCACTTGTGGAATAGTCATGAGCATCAGCAACACTACTGTGAAAGCTTGAAACAACTGGGGTATTCATTGACTCCTCAACATTATCGGGGGACAGTAAATTTAAGACTTCTGAGGTCAGACTTTTAAATTTTTTCTTAGGTATCTCCCTAAAACTGTTAACTAAAGGATCCGATGTTATAAGCAACATATTCATAAGATCTCTATTCGTGGCTTCACTTGACTGCTTTTGTGTTATCATCCCTGAATCGTCTCAAATCTTTGTTACGGGCTTCCTGTGCTTCCTCAGAAAGTTGACCAATAGGTAAAATTGCTGATTTTGTAATATCAGTACTATGCACTAAGATTTTATGAACTGTAACAGGCATATTAAATCATGGATAGAGATCTATGTAATGTTTTTTAGTCTCGACCGCAAATTTTTCAAATCTTTGGATATTTATATTGTACCCAGATGCTAATGCGCGAAGGAGAGTGTCGATTTTTTTGATAAGCGTTACATCCAATCCCGTTATCTCAGCACTAGCCTCAGAATTTTCGAAAAACCTACGAGCAGTGTTGCTGTTATTGGTATTGCCGAAACCTGGTTTTGGTTTATCTACTATCAATCCAAGTACACTTTTAAATTTATTCTGGATTTCGTTGGAACGTAGCTTTACACTCTCTTTATCTGACTCATTCCTAAGCTGCCATTTTTTTACTTCGAGGCGATAACTTATGTGAAGCAAGCATTCAAAACATCTTATCCATGCATGGAGAGTAGACAAACCAAAACCAAGATTATGTCGGTTAGGCGTAAAGTTCCGTAACTCATTATTGATATCTTTTGGAGTGGTACCACAAATATAACACTTTTGTGCGGAAGAAGTTTCAGTCAAAGCATTGCAAACTTTTCCGTCAATCATTGTTAGAAGCATATTGTGATTTACGGAAACTTCGTATTCTTCGAGCATGTTCTTTGTTGGCAACAACGCATTTATTTTCTCTAAAACTTTGTTCGTTTCAAAAACAATAAAATCTTTTGTTTCTTTAGAAAAAATAAATTTAATTGAACGACAATACATGGTAGAAGAAGGTCGAGGATTCTGCCAAACAATGTTACCTTTTTCATCCTGTAATTGAAGAGGAACGAAAGAAAATATAAACAAAAACTCATCAGTGTCAGAACTGCATGTAAACTTTTGCTTATATGTGCTATGGCCAGAGCTTCCATCGCAACCCCACTTGCTGATTAAAGTATACGTCAAGTTTTTAGGTAATAAACTAACAAAAACTTCTTGATTTGCTAAAACTCAACAGTTTTATCTAATACGGACTGGACTTTAATTTCCGGACGTGTTTCACACACATCAATTTCATTTGGATAGCATTCTGCCTTAGCTTTTCTTAGACTATAAAATGATGGATAAACCTTATGGCCTGCCTTGATGCTCCACTTCCGAGTCGGTTTGTGCCCATGAGTCGTCGACTTGCTATCTACGTAGTATGCTAAAGCTTCTACATTGCTCAAGCATCTTGCATCTGGCTCACATGTCATCTTTTTACCGGATATTTGAGTGGTTTCCTGTGATTTTTTTATAATGTTAGCAACATTTCTGTCTCCGGACATACGCTTTGATACTTCTGCCGCATAAAGTAACTCGCCAGGACTTCTAGATTGCAAGAGGTCATCCACTCGACGCCGTTTGGTTTTTTCACTGCAGCTAACAAAGTCCTTCTTTCGTCTTCCGGGGCCGGGGTTACCTGAAGAAGTGGTTGGTTGGTATGATGGCAACTTTGAATCCACCGTTATTGTAAATGTAAAGTCTGGACCCGGACACTCCGAGTTTTTATTCAAAAATCGCTCCTTATGTCTTCCAGAAGTGTTCCACTTTTGATCCAACTACGATGAATGTGCCGATATTTGTAAGCTTAAACTTTTTATCGAATACTCGGCTGCTTCGCTTAAATCGTACATAAGTACAACAAAACTACTAAATAATTCTTTATATCTGGTTTCCTTCGAATGTTGAACCCAAATATCAAAAAACTCCGTTATTGGTACGGTTATAACTAAACTGCTTTGTGTTGTTGATTTTCCGACAGGGTGAATAGTTGATGATTCTTGTGTTGCCATCTTAAGTGTCGTTGATTGTTCTGATTTGTTATCAGTTGTGCAGTATTTATATTACATTCAGGTATTGGCGTAGATGCCCAAATGGGGTTGTTTTGTGTAACGTTCCTGTGTGGTTATACCTGCGTTAGGATTGCTTTGTATGTACCTGTTTTTATGCCTTGGTGACTGGTGCGGTAGGTTGTGGCAGGTTGAAGTCAGTGAGCTTCTCCTTTTTGCTTTTGGTGTGCTCTTGTTGACCTTGCGCGTTTATTTTTGTGCGTTTTATGGCTACGTGTTTGTTCCCCGTACCTGGGAGTTGGTTTTGCCGTTTGTGGATCAGCTTTAAAGGTTCAAATATCTCGTCGGAGCTGGTACGTACATACATCCTATTTTATATGTAGAGAAAACTAAAAAAACTAAAAAAAAAATTAAAAATAGATGTGCAAAGAATTCGCAATGGTTTTTTCTTTCGACTATTAGAGAATACTTGCGACTATAACATATGTAAAATTTAGCCCGGATGTCCGCGGATGTATGTAACTTGTTTGTCCCTAAAGTTAAAAATATAGAGAAAAAATACCTTTTCTTCTTAATAACGGATTGTTAAATATATTGAAAATACTCTAATTGCAAAAGATTTACTATTAAAAAATTTTACTTCGAGCTTAGAATCCATCAAAAAAATTATATAAAAGTGTACACATAAAAGAAATATGAAGCTTAATATTCAACACGAATTTTGCAAATTAATCAATGCATTTTACGGCCACTCCTGCCTTCTTACTTCAATTACTCAATGCATATGAGCAAAAATATCAAAAAAAAGCAAAAATCCCGTTATTTTGCTTGTTTTCTTTCATTTCTCATTACACTTTTCTTGGAATAAGAACTTTGTTTTTGTCCAGCTAGCTTGTTCTACACGAAACACTGTGCAATGGTTTATATTTAATACTATTTTACACTTACTTGTATTTATTTAATCTTTATTCGTATTTTTAGGTGAAAAATTTGAGTGGAAACTGGTAAGGTGGTTGCGGTATGCAAAAAAGGAACCTGAGCTGATACGGTACAAATATTCTCTTGACATAGACGATTCATTCAAGGAGTTGAATATAAGTGCACGGTGCAAAAGAAATCAAAACACCGAACTCTCAAAATGTTATACAGGTTCTCTTCCGATTTCTGTAAACAAAGAGCGCGATTTACGATATGTTGCCATTGATCAAACCAGAGTTGCATAACTTTTACCAAATATTAAAGTGGAAGGACAACACGAAGTTGAAATAGATTAAGATTTGGATGAAGTTGAAGAAAATAAATTTTAGTTGAATCAATGGAAATTAAAACAATTATCAATGTATTATTATATGCATGTACATTTCAAGATTATTTGATTAAATCATTTTATTTTCTTTCCTATTATACGTTATATATGTGTTTTCTTCTGATTTTTTGGTTTATTTTGTCTATTACTATTAAAAAGGAATTTTAGATTCTTCACTGAAGTCGATTTTCTTCCAATATTCTGTTTGCAGAAGTAACCTAAGTCTGAGAAACAGTAAAAAGGAGATAAAAGGTCCCAGATACACATGATTTTAGGCAGATTTGGCAATTCGTTAAGTACATATTAAGAAACTCATCGAAACTTTTACTGACGGATTGGCAGGCCTAGCAATAGAGCATGCCAGCTACCTGATAGCGTTTTTGTAAGTAAAATTTTTTTTAAGAAGCTGTAGTTTCTTGGGTCACTCGTTGTGGGCGACACTATGTTTTTGCATATCACAGAGGAATGATGTCTTCGAGAAGTTGTAAACGAGCGGCTAATTCGTTTTGCTATATATGTGGCGAATGTATTAAAAGAAGACAAAAAAAGTTTGATTTAACTAAAAACACAAGGATTTGCGAGACCTACCTAGCCTACTTCGGTCTACTTTTTAAAAACCAGGACAAAAAATGGGCTCCACATGTTTCATGAAACTCTCTTTTTTATTGTACTGTTTTATATATATGTAATCTGGCATCCCAATGCATGCACTGTGAGAAGGCAACCCTACGTCGTAAACATGAGAAGAGAGATAGAGAACGAATAACGAAACAGTCAGTCATAAGAGATAAGTGGTCAGCCGAACATCAGCAGTATCAGCCGTATTTTACAAAACTTCTTAAATCTTTAATTTGACTCTGAATTTGTCTTAAATATTATTCTACTTAAAATTGAACTGAATTACTTTACTGTACAATATATAATTTTCATTATATAAACATTTTTATTCACAAATCAAACTCTTTTGATTTACATGGGGGCTCAACCGCTCAACCAAGCAGACAAATTTCTGGTGAAGCAGCATGTTACATTCAAATAAAAAGCAGCGTGGGAAGAACAAGAAACCAAGTTCGAGCACAAAAAGTGAAGAAGTGTGTATCCAAAGCGAAGCGAACGACACTTTTAAAATACAACGGCGTAAAGTAGGTGAGAAAGACGAAAACGACGAACAGCTGAACGCGCAGGGCAACAGTAGCATACTTGAATCTACTCCGTGTGTAGCAAGCAGAGCACGCAACAGCGCAGGCAGCAGCGCAGTTGAAGCAGCAATGGACAACGAACGAGAAAAACGAAACAACAGCTTTGAATCAGACGAAGAAAATACAAATACGTTCTAGTGAGTTGGCAGAACTAATCAAAGTACTCGCTGAAAAATTAGAAAAAGACGATAAAAACAAAAGCAAAAATAATGTTACCGTGGAAAGTTTTCTAAAATTATACCGGATTTCGATGGCATTTCGATACCAGTTAATCAATGGATACGCAATTTCCATGATAACGCAGAAGCATACGAATTAAGTGCAAGACAAAAATATGTAAATGGTCGTAATAAAATGGTAGGTACGGCAATATTGTTCTTAGAAACCACCACTGTTTATGATTACGAATCGTTGTGTGCAGTATTACGAGAAGAATTCGAGCAGAAGTTGAGTAGCGCTGAAATACATAAGCAGCTGCGCTGTCGAAAAAAACGTACTTCTGAGAAATT